>NC_028454.1:2069239-2098015 GCF_000263155.2 Setaria italica | reverse complement strand
GGGGGGGGGGCTCTCATCCCCCCAAAGAAGGGGGGGGGGCCCGTGTCCCCACCCCCCCCTCTTCCGGGGGAATGTTTTTTGGGTGCCTACAAAAAAAAAACCCGCCCCCCCCGGGGGCCCCCTTTTTTTCCCCCCCACAGGGGAAAAACCTTTTTGAAAAATAACCCCCCCCCCCCCCCCCCCCCCCCCCCCCCCGCTTCATGCATATCCAAACAGGGTAGCAACTACACTTGTACGAAGCATACTTCTTGCAGATACAAGCATGGTACAACTGTAGGTAGTGGCTGCATGCTGGGTACCCTGTACAACCTGCTTGTCTATTGTCTTTATCGTCGTACACGACCAGGCCTTTGTATACTTTGGCGAGGGTTTCTCCCAAAATCGGTGAAGCAAAAAATAGTATGTTCACTCGGCTTCTAAGGGTCTGTAGCTTTTGAACTTTTTCTGAAAAGCTGTTGCTGGCTTTTTTTCCTTTGAAAAGCCAACACTAGCTTTTAAAAGATGTGTTTAGCTTTTTGAGCTCAAAAAACTACGAAAAACTCATAAAATTGAGTTTTTTAGTTTTCCATATAAACTCAGCTTTTTAGGCTTCCAGCTTTTTAGAAGTTGCACGGGAAGTTTGCTGTTTGTTTGAGCTTCTGATTTTTATGCTGAGAAGCTATCAGGAAGCTCAAACAAGTTGAGCCTAATTCATTTTAATTCTGACTTCACGCTTCATCACCTCGTTTTCAGGAAAACAGGTGAAGCAGAATCCTGCCAAACAGGGCTTTTACCATCTCTATATCTTGAGGAGCTGCTGAATAACGAAGACTCAAGAGTCGTCGTGGGCATACGCATCGATCGGCTCTTCCAACATGATCGAGCAGTGCCGCCGACTATTGCATTGGGCCATGGACGTAGTACGTGCTCTACTGCTAACTCTAGGTCTCTAGCTAGTAGATAGGTAGAGATAACCTTGCACGCTGGGTGCGATGGAGCTGGACTGCGAGCAGTGAGCACGTGCGCAAGAGTCAGCAATGGCATAGTGCATCATACCCAGTGCGGGAGCAGGTGGATCGGGCGGCGATGAGACCACGAGCACGAGGCGGCGGCCGGGCGACGACGCGCGCGGAGGAGCTAGCTCAGGAATTAATCTATCCGTGTGGCTCGCCGGCCGGCCGGCGGCAAGACCCAATGATAATTGATATCCGCAGGCAGGGCCAATCATGGAGTGAGTCTGGATCGGGTTAGGTAACTGGCCGGTTCACATGGCGTAAAAGCTAGCTAGACCCCGGCGGCGACCGACCGCAGTTGATGATGAGATACCACGTACAAGATCTTCGTCAGAGGAGGTAAAGGTAATTTCCCTCTTGTTGATAAGGTCTCTCCAGCTTTAGCTAGCCAATCGATCGGCTAATGTGACGATGGACCCGTGACCGTGAGCCACATCAAAGGTCGTCGTCTTCATGCAGGGCAGGGCAGGCGCGGCTGCCACTGCCATGCCAACACTAATTTTTCTCAAGGCAACTTGCTTCTGCTACCATTTCAGAGAAAACATATCAATCTTGGGGGCTCTGAACCTCTGAACGACATGCTCTCTGATTTCCTCCCAGTTATCAACTACTTTCAGACCAGCTCCCTGATCGGTGTCATGGCGCAGAGCTGCTCCTCGTCGCTTCCCCTGTAGATTGCAGTGCACCACCACCCGCAGCAGCTGAAAGATGCCCACTGGGGGCATGCAACCGACACAGTAAAATAAAAGGGCAAAAATAAAAGAAATATATTGTGTGTAATCTGAGCTATTAATGAGATCCATTGAGTGACTGACGAACCGATCAGACATGGCATAACCCGTGATTATTCAACCATCACCCTTGTCGATCACACTGTTTTGCTGCAGGCCAAGATTTCCCCGGGGAGCTCGGTCCTGGGTCTTTAACGGACCTCTACACAAAGTGGCCCAACGGGCGGGGGGTTGGACCAATGCAATGGGCTGTGGGCTGCAGGCTAGATTCTGGCAACGTTTCTGAAGGAAGAAGGCAGGCAGCTTCGTTCTGCACCTATGCTGCTACCAGTTTCAGAGAAAAGCACATCAAGCTCATTTCTGACCCTCCGCCTCCGGCTTCGTTACACCTAACTCCTGCGGATGCATGGCTACCACAGCTTTCAGACCCTTCTCCTGATCGATGGCTGTGGCATGGAGCTTTCCAGCTGCCCCGTCGCTTCTCCTGTAGATGCAGTACAGCACCAGCTGAAGAATGCCCATTGGAACGCCGACGAAGTTTGGAGACTGCAGTATGTGAAAGTGAAACATCAGAGAGTGATGATCGGTTTAATCGAGTTCCATCTTATATCAGTGAACATGATCAGGATCTTGCACTAACCGCGATGAACAGATCCTTCCCAAGGAGCCCATATATCATCCACAGAGCGCTGGACAGGAAGGAGAACAGTGACAGGTACAATGGCATGAACTCCACGCTTTTCGTCGTTATGACTTGCTTCTGCAGTGACAAGTTCAGTTCGGAAAACCTTTGATTATGAAACTGCAATACACATGAATGTCTCTGGAGTGAAAATTAATGCCTTTTAGTAGTACATGATTTCTTAATTAATCTGATTTGGTTTCTGTACCACTACTTCGATGACAGTTGGTGAATTGGAGCTTTTACATAACAGGTTCAGACTGAGCCTTTGTTTATTCAGGACAAGGTTTAATCACCAACTGCCAATTATATAAAAAAAATCACCAATTGCTATCTAATTGTGTAGGTAATATATACTTGATACTCACTGCAGCTACCATTGGAGAGCTGTACATGGATATGGAAGCAACTAAACCAACACTACCAACAAAAACCTTGCGCATACGGTGCGTATGGACCATAAAGCTTGAGAAGAACGCTGTCAAGCCAAATAATGTCACAACAGGAATCACCAATTGCAAGGCAAACCTCTGCAACAAAAAAAACTAAGATGGTGTTAACTGTGTTCAGCAGTTTACACATATCGATACATATGAAATAGAATAGAATAATGCGCCGTAGATCACTTGCCTTCTTTTTACTTGGCGCAAACCATATGTATATGCTGATGAATGTGATCTCAAGCAGGATGCCCACTCCATTGATGGTAGAAACTGGGAAATTTTCCCATCCAGAGCTCACTACAGGAAGCCCATACCAGGTGTACAGGAGGCAGTTGAACAGAGCTAGTATGTAAGGCACGCATGAGAACTCCTCTACATTGCCCTTCTTTACCACCCTTCTGAATGTCAATCTGTGAAACATCAGTCGCAGAGCATAAGAAAAGATTGCATAGGTTGTATCAATTTCTGATCATGCATAGTACTTCTGAATACGACACGTACATTGGTGCTGCATAGAGGAGCATAGAAGCAGCATTTCCTGCAACAAGGAGAGACTTGTTTTACAGCCATTCATGAAAACAAATGACTTCAAAAGGACATGCAGATGAGGAGTACCAAGAATTCCAACTGCTACACGGACTGTGTTAGGAACCATTCTTGCCGTGCAGAGATGGTTTCAGTCTTCAGGTGGACAGATGGTATATCTGACAAAGACTGCTAGAATGGCTTTGCTTGCCTGAAGTGGACGTTAGCTATTTATACTCCCTGAGCTGAGGCATAGCTGAATTGCACAATGACTTGAGTGGGTACAGCACAAGAAGCAAAAGGCATGGCTGCATGAAATTCAATTGGGTAACCTGAGAAAATTAGCAATGCCCTCGATCAACAGCTCAGATCATTCGTCGAGAAAGCTATTCCGGCCTGCAGCTGAGATTGACGACAACCTATGTTCGTAGCTTTTGTTTCTCCGCACTATGCGCAAAGTAAAATCTTTATAAACTTTGCTGGAAAGAAGGCGAATGTTGCGTTTGCGTCAGTCAGCGACTCAGCAACCTTGATAACCAGCTGCGTCGATGAGCATTGCCTTTGAGAAAAAGTTGATGAACTCAGCCGGCACATTATATGAGGATATGCCTACTCTGAATCCACATCAGGCCACTTCCTTAGCGATGGGTCATCAAATAATTCCCAAAAAAAATTCACAGGTGGTGGCACCACAGATTGGCCTCTGTGGATTCAGGATGAGAACGTTTAGTCATGGGGATAAAGTCATTCAGCACTGGAATGCACATTGCGCCTTGATCTGCATGACTGCATTATGCACATTGTTTAGTCACTGAAGGCGCCAAGTGTAAGTTGGTGTCAGGCTCTGCTCACTAAAGCCAATGAGCGCACCATGACCTCTTAAAAATTGAAAAATGCACCACCAGCATGATCCTCGCTATCAAAGTATCACCAGTACATACTAACCGTGGGCAGATTATAATTGCCCTAGTTTTGTAATGCCGTTGTTTTGGTAATGGACATCGCATCAGCTCCGTTGACCATCGTCTTGCAAATGATTTTTTGCCCTGGTCATCTATTGCTGGTTTTTTTTTTCCTGCATAATCTTGATGATCACTGCAACGAAACCACGTAGTAGTAAAGCTTCTTCTTTTTTTTTTTTGTGTG
The DNA here is from genome assembly GCF_000263155.2 of Setaria italica. Lineage (NCBI taxonomy): Eukaryota > Viridiplantae > Streptophyta > Magnoliopsida > Poales > Poaceae > Setaria > Setaria italica. The sequence goes on along the minus strand of NC_028454.1, from coordinate 2,093,496 downwards.
TGTGGGGTGGAGGTAGCAGTGAAGTCATGCTCAGAACGAAAAAAATTACTCCTTTCTGGGCCCGAAAACGTTTTCGCACGGCCGAAACTTACTCTTCTGGGCAGACCAACGAACCCAGCGCAGATGGACCGGAAGTCACTGCAGCCCACGGGCCACGGCCTAGGCTGGTAGGTTTGAGGCCTTTTGCCGGCCTGTTCCGTGGTTCCCAAACGTTTTTGGTGTTTCCGAATCGGATCCGGGGACAGCCAGGGCATCTTCGTTTGGCGTCCGACTAGGAAACCAAACCGGCGAGCCGGCACGCTCAGGAACAAAGCTTCCTGCATCGTCGTGTGATATAAACGTAGACGGTGTACCGACGTACGCGCCGGCTGCTCGTCGAAATCAAAGACTGCAAGCAGGCGTCATCCAGAATTCCTACGTCCATCGATAATGTCGGCCCTGCCGACGACCGCGCCGGCGAGCCCCGGCGGGGAGACGACTGCGTCGCTTAGGGAGGGCCTGCTGGAGCGCCCGTCGTCCGCGGCGACGTCGTCACGCCGCGAGAAGATCGAGCGGCTGCGGGAGCGCGCGGACGCGCTGCGGCGGGAGGTGGACGCGGCGAAGGACGGGGCCGAGGCGGCGGAGGCGGGCGCGCGGCACGCCGAGGGGCGCGAGCGCGAGGCGGCGGCGGGGCTCCAGGCGACGGCTCGGACGAGCGAGATGCAGGGCGAGAAGCTGCGGGAGCTGGAGGACGAGCTCAGGTACAAGGACGGGCGCATCAAGGTGCTCGAGGCCATCGTCAAGACGATGACCACCAAGAAGAAGTGAAAAGAATTGTGTACGTGTGACTAGACTAGCGCGTAGGCGTAGTTGTTGGTTGGCATGGACTTGCATGTTAATAATTTTCCGAGAGCGTGTTGACATGCTAGCTGCTCAATCTACTTCTTAATTCCACCTCGTTTAGCGTACGCACAGCGTCCGTTCTTCTTTCTCTAGTTCAAGAAAATCTCAGCAAATCTCTGCTGCATCCCCTTTTTTCCTGTCTCGTGAAAAACAGGGAGCATAGTAAAAACGGAGAGATGACTTGAGTAGCAGCAACGCGGCAGATCAAGAAACAGTCTCCGGCTCTCTCCCTCAAAGTTGGAAGATCATATGAATTCCGACTTCAACTACCTCCAGTCTTTTGTTTGAACCCCCATGCATATGCAGCACGCAAAACTAAGCTCGTGTATCACAATGGCTAGCTATAGTCGTGGTAGCAATGTGTTGGAAACGTACGGACAAATGCAGCGGTTGGTTTGCACGCATCACCGGCTCCAGTGTAAGTACTTGGTGTATGCTGTTAAGCTGAGGGTGCACGTAGCTTAAGCATCTGCACAGCTACTGTCCCTGTTGTAGGTATTGAAATCCTATACATCCCAGCATATAAATATAAATACGGGCACTACAAAATGAACACACTAAATTATTAACCTTTAATTTGCTCCGATCCGTCGTCGTCATGAAAATTTTAGATGAAAACTTTGTGTGAATCGCTAGGAGCGCCACATTATTATTTGAGGTAAGTTAAAGTGGATTAACAATTCATATAAAAGCTAGCGTGGACTTGCAGAGTTTATATATGCGATCACATGCAATGCAATGCAATGCGCGCGCGGCATATTATATTATTATTTGAGACTCGATCAAAGTATGCTGATATTATTTGAGACTCGTCTAGCCATTGTTTTTCCTCCATATGCAGCACGCAAACTGGTTAAATATGCCACAATGTCAAATCCAGCCTCCTATAAAGCTAACCATTAGAAACAAGGATCCGAGAAGGGATTAAGATGGCGGAGAAGAAGGATGAGATCAAGATGGAGGAGAAGAAGGATGAGTTCAGCGCGGAGAAGGTGATCGCCGAGTTCGAGCGCCTGTCGGGGGACGCCGCCGCCGTCCAGCGGGAGACGCTGCGGCGGATCCTCGCCGACAACGCCGCCGCCGAGTACCTCCAGGTCCGGGGCCTCGCCGGCTGCACCGACCCGGACAGCTTCCGGTCCTGCGTGCCGCTCTCCACGCACGCCGACGTCGAGCCCTACATTGCGCGCATCGCCGACGGCGACACCTCCGCCGTCCTCACCGCCACGCCCGTCACCTCCATCTCCCTCAGCTCCGGCACCACGCAGGCGAAGCGCAAGTACCTGCTCTTCAACGACGAGATCTTCAGGTCAGCGATGCAGACGTACCAGACGTCCTTCGCTTTCAGGAACAGGTACATGTGTGGTAGCTAGATTGATGCTACGAGCTAAGGTCCGCAGTCGTCGTCTTGCCATTTCATGCACCATTTTTGTTTGTTTGTACTCGTGGAGTTTGTTGCCTAGCTCAAACCATTTTAATTTTTTTTCGCGATATCTTAAGTTTGAATCAAGTGTATTTTAGAACTTTAAATATTATTTATGATACTAGATAAGTATTAAAATTTATAGTAATATTTTTTTCATAATATAAATTGTGGGTAGTCTTTTTTTATGAAACTATTTGGAGCTATAATTTGTACTCTTACCTATAAACTTAGTCAAACTTAAAATATTTTGACCTAGGACAATTTTTTTTAAGAGTCAACGGAGGGCTAAGAAAGCTCACTTAACAATTCATTTCTTCAAAGCGAAACTATAAGATCAGGCAAACATACCTGATAAAATTAGAATTGTATTTTTTATGGAACAGAAGGAGCATTCAACAATGAACCTTAGGCACCAATTACTTGCTATGTTCATTATAAGGTGCTTAGTTTTGTTATAAGCTAAACTTTTCTAATTTTTACGAACTTTATAGAAACAGACGCCAACTTGGAACATCAAATTAGTTTCTTATAGACCCACAATAAAATATGTCTTGATAGGACATACATTTGTTTAGTATTAAAAGATCCCAACATGTATTTTTCCTATAAAATAAGATGCCCTAATTGTTTGGCTTCTTTGCCCTCTAACACAGGGCTTTCCCCGTCGAGGATGGCAAGTCGCTGCAGTTCATCTATGCCAGTAGGCAATTCACGACCAAGGGCGGTCTCACGGCGACGACGGCCACCACCAACTTGTACAATAAAGAGGAGTTCAGGAGCAACATGCGATCCATCCAGTTGGATTGCTGCAGCCCCCGCGAGGTTCTCTTCTGCCCTGACTTCAGGGAGTCGCTCTACTGCCACCTCCTCTGCGGCCTCCTCTTCGCCGCCGAGGTCCGCACGGTGTCCGCCACGTTCGCGCACAGCCTCGTGCTCGCGTTCGAGACGTTGGAGACGGTGTGGGAGGAGCTCTACGCCGACATCCGCCGTGGCGCGCCGTCGCCGGCGCGGGTCACCGATCCGGCCGTCCGGCGGGCCGTGTCGGCCCTCCTCGCCGCCCCGAACCCCGCGCTCGCCGACGAGGTCGCGCGCAGGTGCGCCGGGCTCAGCGACTGGTACGGCGTGATCCCGGCGCTGTGGCCCAACGCCAAGTACGTGAGCACGATCGTGACGGGGTCCATGGAGCACTACGTCAAGAAGCTCCGGCACTACGCCGGCGGCCTGCCGCTGGTCGCCACGGAGTACGGCGCGTCGGAAGGGATGATCGGTCCCAACGTGGAGCCGGAGATGCCGCCGGAGTCAGCCACGTTCGCCGTGCTCCCCAACATTGGCTACTTCGAGTTCATCCCTCTCAAGACTAGCGACGCCGGCGCTGCTGCTGCCGACGCGTGCTACGCGGACGCGAAGCCCGTTGGCCTGACAGATGTCACCGTTGGTGAGAGTTACGAAGTTGTCATGACCACCTTCACAGGTACGTGAATAATTCTTTCACAATGGTTTCCATTCAAGCAGTAAGTGGTGGTCCAAACTGTAGCTCTATCATTTTTATGTATTGCCACGGCACAAACAATTTTTATGCGTATGTCTCCATTTTCGTTTTTTTTTGGAACTTGCTTTAATCCGTCGGAGGCCGAAAACCTTTAATAATGAATGGTCGAGTGCAAAACTCACGCAGAGACCGAAATTAAGCAGGATTGTACCGGTACCGTTTGGGGGACGTGGTAAGGGTGGCCGGCTTCTACAACAATACGCCCAAGCTCAAATACATGGGCCGGAGAAGCCTCACGCTGTCCATCAACGTCGACAAGAACACCGAGCAGGACGTCCAACACGCCGTCGACGGTGCGGCCAAGATCCTCGCCGCCGAGAGGCTGGAGGTCGTGGACTACACCAGCTACGCCGACTTGTCCTCCAACCCCGGCCACTACGTCGTCTTCTGGGAGCTCAACGACGGCGAGGTCGTCAGTGATGATGGCAAGCTACTACTGCAGAGCTGCTGCGACGAGCTGGACAGGGGCTTCGTCGACGCCGGGTACTTGGGCTCGAGGATAACGCGCGCCATCGGGCCACTGGAGTTGCGGGTGCTGCGGCGGGGCACCTTTGAGGAGGTGCTCCGCCATTACCTCTCCCTCGGTGCGCCGGTGAACCAGTTCAAGTTGCCGCGCTGCGTGCCCCGGTCCAACTCCGCCGTTCTTCAGATCCTCTCCAGCAATACTCTGAAGGCCTTCTTCAGCACAGCCTATGACGGATCGAAGCCAGCGGCCGTACGATAAGCGTAGCAGCGTGGGAAAGTTGCAAAGCTCATGCTGCTCTCTCGCAGTTCATGATCAGGATTTGGGAGTAAATTCAGGGTGCTTAATGTGAGTGTGACAGAATTTGGGCAGTTCCAGTTAGTATGAGTGATTTCTTGGTGCCAAGCGAACTGTTCTGTTTTCTTAATGCCATCTCGTCTGGCGCATGCCGCATGTGTGTGATACGCTGCGTCCTTAGCCAAATCAAAAGGAAATCTCAGCGAATCATACGCACGTCGTCAAGTTGGAAATTAAAGGACAAATGCAGTGGTTGGTTTGTACGCATCAACGTGTCCATACCATGTTGCCACATGTGCACATCTGTACAACCGTTCCTGTTGGAATGATTATTTGTGAAGGATCGGAACGGGCGACTAGAGAGTGGCGGCCCAGGGCCTGGGCCTCGCCGATCGCACCTACCCGGATGGCTTCCGGGCCTGCGTGCCGCTCGCCACACAGACCTCGAGCCCTACATCGCGCGCATCGCCGATGGCGACACCTCCACTGTGCTCACCGCCACGCCCGTCACCTCATTCTCCCTCAGCTCCGGCACAACGCTGGGGAAGCGCAAGTACCTGCCCTTCAACGACGAGCACTTCAAGACAGCGATGCAGACGTACCAGACATCCTTCGGTTTCAGGAACAGGTAGCTACACTGACGCTGGAACCACCGGCTCCTTTCTCGATCTTCTTGTCATTTTCATGCATTCCCCATGCTTGTTTGTAATAGCTTAGTTATCTGACCTCTGTACAGGGCTTTCCCCGTGGAGGACGGCAAGTCGCTGCAGTTCGTTTACGCCAGCGGGCACTCCACGACCAAGGGCGGCCTCACGGCGACCACGGTCACCACCAACCTCTACCGTAACAAGGATTTCAAGGCCAACATGCGCTACATCCAGTCCGATCCCTGCAGCCCCAAGGAGGTGCTCTTCTGCCCAAACTTCACGGAATCGCTCTACTGCCACTTCCTCTGCGGCCTGCTCCTCGCCGGCGAGGTCCGCTCAGTGTCCGCCTATGACTGAAAACCCAACGGTATGGTGTGGTGCAGAGAAAAGAAGAAACCACGAAGCAATGTGTTTGTGTTTCTTACGATGTAAACAGACAGACGGTCATGGACTCCTGGCCCACATTTATATGGAGGCCCGTTAGAGAGAGTCAACACGTAGGGCAAATACATTGGCCCAAATAGACATGCTAGCATCATTTTTATGCACCGATTGAGTAGGACTTGTATTTGCCTTTGCCTTGGCACCATTACATTTTATAATATGTCTGCTCACCAAAATTGTATCAATACTACCGTTAACCATTTTGAGACAATTTAGCTAGCAAGAATGCACGCCTAAATGTGTCACCGATATGCAGCGTCCTTTTCGACCGGAAAACTTTTTTTACAGGAGTCCTGAAAATCTCGCACCGTGCAGGACCTTGCCCGATGGCTGACGCGTGGCGCCCTTCAGCATCGGACGTACACTCGCGAAGAGGACACCATTCCGCGGCTCCGCGTAGGCTCACGCGCATGCTCCGGCTCGGAGCCCTCGCGTGACTGGCTAGCCGGCCGGCCGCTTGGTGGAGAGAGCGTCTCCCGGCTTGGGCTCCCAAACGAGCGGCCTATTCTTTTTTATCGCTAGGTCTCCGAGTCACCGTCAACTCCCACTCCTATCGCCGGCGCTGCCGTCGTTCATCGCCGCTGCTCCACGGCCCAGTATACTAGCGACGGTCGCTGGGTGTGCTCCGAGAGGACTCAACATCTATGACCTGTGACTCATTTATATTGTTTACTTGCTTCCAAATATCACATTCCAGACCTAAAAATGAGAGATACAAACTCAATTTTATAGCACATTCATACTATATTTCAGAACCTCAAAATGAGAGACATAAACTCAATCTTTCGGAACATCCATATTTATTTTAGAACAATCTCTTTATTCGACAGAACCATACGTTGAACAATTTGATAATTACACTGCACATCTGAATGGAATAGCATCAACAATATCTTTAAGGTGGTGGCATTCCACATTCCACATTCCACATTCCACACCATTGGAAGTGGTGGCATCCTGAACCTGAAGCAATATATTTAAGGTGTTCGTTATAACATAGAATTCAGAAGCATAACAAGAGTGTTCTAGATGCAGCCTGCAGCAAAGCTGCACCGTACCTTAGGTGCCCGTGCTCCTTCCATCAAATCAAATCCATCGCCTGCAATTCAGTGTTTTTCAGATGATCCTGAAGCTTTATTGGCCAACACAATCAGCAGGAGGCCTTTGATCCTTCCTCACCTTGATTTCCTTCAGAAACAAAAAGAAATTTAGGAAACGTACTCTACTCCAAAATGCCTGAAACGATGAAGACTGATCCCAGGTAAAGATAGTAAGATTAGTTACCTGTAAACGAGCCATCTCCAGTTGTCTGAAACTCTGAATCGGCCAAACCATCCAAATCTGAGACATAAAAAATCTCTGCAAATATGTAAGCAATTCTTGCCCAAACCAATGTGCATGTACAAATGACTGAATTGATTGCAGAATCCATTGCCAAACCTGATTGGGAAGGGGGAGGGGATGCCCAGAACAGGCTTACCCCCTAGATAAATGGCATGTCATTATCACCCTTCTACGTCAATTCCTAAAAGGCTGGGGGGCTAACCAACAAGGTGACCTTAGAAGAAAGAAGAAGGACCTACTGCAAAGAATTCAACAGATTGATGGGGGAGAGGAGACTGAAGGAATAAACAGGGCCGACGAAAGGGCGCGGCTGGAAGCTGAACTGGAAAAGCTCTGGGAAGCTGAGGAAATTTACTGGCAGCAGAGGGGTGGGGAAAGATGGATGCTCAAAGGGGACTCAAACACGACCTTCTTCCACCTAGCTGCGAATTGGCGAAAATTCGGGTGTTCACCTGGCTGGCTTATCACAACAGACTTCCCAGTCCACTGGGGTTGCTCTGCAGGGAAAAAAAAAGCTGGAAAGGTGACCTAATAGGAAAATATTGGGTGGAAACCAGGCTTCTGGTGCAATCTTAGCCTCCGTTTGGCACAACGCTGGCTCGTGAAAAAACAGCTCTGGCTCTGGCTCGTATCGAAAAACAGATTTTTCTGGCTCAGGCTTATTTTGTACGAAAACGTTTGGCAAAACGGCTTCTCCTAGTGTAAAGGAGATGTCAAATGTCCAAAATACCCTTACATTTTTTTTCTCTCTTTTCTTTTTCTTTTTTCTCTTCATTTTCTTTTTATTTCTTTTCTTTTTTTCTTTCCTTATCCCCTCTTTTCTTTTTCCCTCCGCTCTCCTTATCCGATCAGCGCTCCTCTCTAATCAACCGCTCCTCTCTCTCTCGGGGCGGAGCTGAAGGCTGGCGGTGGGGTAGACCTGGAGGCTGGTGGTGGGGCGGAGCTGGAGGAGGAGCACTGCCAGGAGGCGAAATGTGCGGTCCAACTCCCGGGCGTAGCCGCGACGGACGTAGGGGGAGTCATCGCGGAGCACGCCGTCGAGGAAGAGGAGTTGCCGGAGCCCACCCAGGCGGCGGAAGAAGGCGGCCAGCATGATGAAGGATATGACAGCGAGCAGCCAGGGGTAAATAGATGTAATTTCCATGAAAGAGTAGGGGCACATGCGTCTTTTTACCGGTTGTGACGGGGATGAGCCGGGGTGAGCTACTTTTTTTGGCTTCTCCGGTGCGATAGAAGATAGAGAGCCCATTCTACGGGACTTTTTGCAGCTTCATCGGTGAAGCTCTTTTCAAAATAATCGTTTGGCAGTTGAAGCTAATAAGCCGGAGGAGAAGGTGGACAAGAAGCCGTGCCAAAGGGGCACTCAGAAACCGATGCCAAACGTCGGCCCCGCCCCATCTTGTAACACCTCACGGGGAGCACCTTGGCGGATGTAACATTTGCATAAGTGTCCTCGAACATCTCCAAACATGCTCGAGTTCAGTAAGATATGGTTGAAGTCCCGTCCCACCGGCAACCGTTCCGGCACCCGCGGCGGTGCCCGTGCCTGTGCCGGCGCTTGCACCCGCGTCCGACACCCTCTTTCGCAAGGTGTCAGCGCCGCAGCGGTCAGGGCTTGCTCTCCACCTCAAGTAGGAGGAGGCGCACCCCGTGCTGGCGAGCACAGCGGCACAAGTGCGGTGGGCGGATCGGGTCGGGGGAGGCCCGGACCGCGACGGCGTCCACAGCACCCTGCCACCTCCAGCGCTCGAACTTGCGGTGGCGTCCACGGCCGCATCCTCTGACGCCGGCGTCGACGCACTCGACGTGCTCGAAGAAACTACCGAGATGAAGTTGTCTGACCTCTGCACGAAGAAAGGAAGCCATTCGCCATCAGCTTCACTTCTATTCGGTATACAGGCAAATTTTGATCTATTCGGCTTTGTCATCCGATCACTCCACAAACTACAAATCAATTGTCATTGGTGATGCTGCGTCTGAATGGCCATGTGGTCATGATTTTACAGATTCTGCATACAACCTCAAATCTGAAAAACAAAAAAGCCCAATCTTACTGAGATGTAACAATGCAGTAAAAATAAACTGAGAAGCTTTCCAAACAGAAGTTTACTGAGATGTGAACATGACAAAGATATGCCTTCCATCTGTTCTTCAATGATGTACACATTTGCCCACGCAGAGTTAGCTGGTGCGCAGCAATAACTACATTTTTTTTAAACTCAAGAGCTCGTATCTTTATTCATTTATCCATGGTTCAGTGAGATCACGAACCACCAATTTGTTTACAAACTCTGTGAGGGGATCTACCCAAACAACACGTTGATCCGGGTCCTGGCTACAATCAATGCGAGCAAGCTCATGGACACTCCTATTACAAGATCTAGGAGCATACAAAACACTCACAGAATGGTACTGTTATGGCTCAAGATTACAACTAAATGGTACTGTTGCAGTACATCACATATTATTAATTGTCTGCAATGAGCTATGTACAATCATACAAATTTTTCTTGCACGAGGTGCATTTATATACTCTACTATCAATACAAAAGCTAGCCAACTTCATAGCACCAATCCTTTTCCACACAGCAGCATCCAAACTACCTTGCTCCCTCCAATCAGAATACTGCAAGCAAAGTTTGACATTACTAGCAGGAGATAATGTGTCAAGTAACAAAGTGATTGGTTAAGAATGACAAGATGAATGATTTCTTTAAAATATATAATACATTTTCCTACACTGAATGGTGCATTGTGTGGTTCTTGTGGTGGTTGTACATCCCACACCCAAAGTGGCTTCCAATTGGATCACTGATTCCATATCAGACTACTTGTCTGGCAAATCAAGTGCCACAGCATTGCTCATTTTATTTTCGAGTTCCATCCTTTCTGAAAGTTCAAGACATTCAGTTCAGGAACTTGTTGTGCCTGCGCCTACTAAACAATCAAAATGCAAAAAACATACTGCGATTGTTTTTTCCTAATCAAAATTAATATAAAGGAGCAAAAATTAAAGTCCAGGGAGCTTTAATATTGAAGTGAAATAGGTATGATAATTTCAGCTAGGTGCTTTAGGGTTGTGTTTAATAAGTAATGATTATAGTTGCTTTGTGAGTGAAATGGAATAACTCAAACCTCCAGCTAACATTTATAGTATTTTTTTCACCTATTTTAACTTCACATGAATCATATTGATGTTTACATCTTAATCAAGGTACAAATTCCTGAAATCCTACCCAGCAATCATTTGCATATATGGTTTCTAAACATAAGGGCCATCAGAAAAAATAAGTGGATGAACTAAACTATCCAACAACAGTGCTACTTTCAGTTAAAGTTCCTGAGTCACAGTTTTTTGCTTCAAAATTTAAAGAAATCCCGCATATCCTGAATCTTTCAATCATAATTTTAAACATGGTTTTAAAAGTGAAATATTCAAGTCGGCAGTTAAAAGGTTTGTACGGTGTTTAACTTCAACCAATTTTAACTGATTTAATAGCAAACACACATCAATACCGTGAGTCATGTTTTTACAGCTAAACAGAAACAATGAGTTGAAACTAGGATCGGAGAGATCAATAGCAAATCCAAATAAACATCTAACATTTTTGCATCCTAAATAACATGTAGGGGACTTTAAGTGGTTCAGCACAATACAAGAAGTAGAAAAAAAAATCCTCACCCCAACACCATTAGCAGGCTCGTTGCCATACCTGGGGTGCTGCAATAGCAGCAAAGCGAGGATGGGGCCTCATCAGGGTGCGAGATGGGCAGACCAAAGGCACTGGCAAGACGCCAATCGGGCGCATTGTGCCACCACCCCGGTCTATTCCGCCACCTCCGCCGCTGCCACCTAAACCATCGTCTGACCTTCCTCCAAGATGCCCCCAAGATCGATTAGAGTAGACTTAAGGGCACGGTGCACCATTGGAGGAAACTCGAGAGCTCAAGGGGAGGGCATGGCTGGTGGGGAGCCATGGCTCCGGACCTAAACCCTAGCTCGATTTGTTTGGAATTTGGGGGAAGAGCGGCACTAGCAGGGTATGACGATGGAGTGGAGTCTGGAGGAGATGTTAGAGGAGAGCGTGTTGTGTAAATGTTCTGTCTGACAGGGTGCTTCGTGCGAAACTTACAAGGTATTCCTAAGCTTCATCTGGTTTGTTGCAAAATTGAGAGGCTCATCTGGACCGAAGGTTTTGCATCCAACGGATACGTTTCGGGTTTCTAAGATTGCACAATGCGTTTTAGCTAAATTTGTGTGGAGATGTTTTAAGGAAGTCTTGGCGTGGGATAAGGCGTCCTCAAGTTTACAAGAGGTTATGGGGGTGTGAGTCCACATGGGGGTGGTAAGGTCAGTTTGGCAGGGTTTTAGCGTAGACATGTTGCATATCCAACAAGATTAGATAACACTAGCTCGATCTAAAGTTGGAACTTGGAAACGTCAAACGTCCTCGAACGTACCGGATCTTTGATTTGAACTTGTGCTCCTTCGTGTAATCATGTAATCATGTCCTCCTATAAAATCCAATGGGAGGATCTTCAACATTTCTGTCCAAAACAAGAAGCATTAGTTCATCAAGTGGCAAGATGATGATGATGTCGGGGAAGAAGCATGATGAGTTCAGCGGCGAGGAGGTGATCGCCGAGTTCGAGGCCCTGACGCGGGACGCCGCCGCGGTGCAGCGGGAGACGCTGCGCTGGATCCTCGCCGACAACGCCGAAACCGAGTACCTCCGGGACCGGGGCCTCGCCGGCCGCACCGACGCCGCCAGCTTCCGGGCCTGCGTGCCCCTCGCCACGCACGCCGACGTCGAGCCCTACATCGCGCGCATCGCCGACGGCGACACATCCGCCGTGCTCACCGCCAGGCCCATCACAACCTTCTCCCTCAGCTCCGGACCACGCAGGGGAAGCGCAAGTACCTGCCCGTCAACGACGAGCTCTTCAAGCTGACGATGCATGTGTACCGGACCTCCTTCGCTTTCAGGAACAGGTACGTCGACGCCATGCATTTCGTCTCTGATTGTTACTACGATTTCATCCGATCGATCTCGACGTGCAGGGCGTTCCCCGTCGACGGTGGCGGCAAGGCGCTGCAGTTTGTCTACGGCAGCCGGCGGTTCACGACCAAGGGCGGCCTCACGGCGACCACTGCCACCACCAACCTGTACCTTGCCCAGGGCTACAAGGCGGCGGTGCGCGGCATCCAGCTGCCGAGCTGCAGCCCCGACGAGGTGATCTTCGGCCCGGACTTTGCCGAGTCGCTCTACTGCCACCTCCTCTGCGGCCTGCTCTTCGCCGGCGAGGTCCGGGTCGTGTTCGCCATGTTCGGCCACAACCTCGCGCTCGCCTTCGAGGCGTTGGAGCGGGTGTGGGAGGAGCTGTGCCACGACATCCGCCGCGGCGCGCCGTCGCCGGCGCGGGTCACGAGCCCCGCCGTCCGGCGGGCCGTGTCGGCCCTCCTCGCCGCCCCGAACCCCGCGCTGGCCGACGAGGTGGCGCGCAGGTGCGCCGGGCTCACCGACTGGTACGGGGTGATCCCGGCGCTGTGGCCTAACGCCAGGTACGTGCACACCATCATGACGGGGTCCATGGAGCACTATGTCAGGAAGCTCCGGCACTACGCCGGCGGCCTGCCGCTGGTCGCCATGGATTACGGCGCGTCGGAGGGGATGGTCGGTGCCAACGTGGAGCCGGAGATGCCGCCGGAGTCAGCCACGTTCACCGTGCTCCCCAACACTGCCTACTTCGAGTTCATCCCTCTCAAGACCAGCGACGACGGCGCAGCCTGTCCTGACGCGAGCTATGCCGAGGCGGAGCCCGTCGGCTTGACGGAGGTCACCGTCGGCGAGCACTACGAAGTTGTCATGACCACCTTCGCAGGTACGTTCTTTCAACTTAGCAGTTAGCATACCATCGGCTCAGTCGAGACCGTGCCACTTAGTGATTTGCTTTCCATTTTCCCAGCAGCCTCAAGCACGCAATATAAGAGAAACATTGAGTACGGAAATAAGATATAAAAATACTCACTTCAACAAAACTAGCATTCCAATTCCAATCATGTACATCTATATCTAAGCACAATCTTTTTCGAAAGAGCAACGAAAGCTTTACCACAAGTTTTATTAGGAGAAGAAAAATAAAAGATTAGGCGATCTTTTAAGTTGCATCAAGCCCGTCCAAATCCATTTGCCGTGGCCAGTGCGGCGATCTGATGAGCATTGGCAAATGGAAAAAAAGATTAGGCGGTAGGCATTAGGACCTTTCGATGGGTCAAAACGAAAGGACAAAAGGACTTAAACGAACCTAGGGACCAAACGTACGTCTACAAAGCGTACCACGTCGCCGTGTAAGTCAGTCCACCGAACGTATTTGGACCGTATATGATCGCTTGACGTCTTGACATATCAATCTGTACGTTTTGCAACTTGTTAGACTAAAGTATTATAATATTACAAGTTGTTGTAGGTCTTCCACATCAATTTAAAAGTTATTTTCCAAGTTACATGATCACAAAACATTTGTCAATCAAATAATATATTTTATCTAGCATCTGTAAGGAACCCAAATTCGTTGGTCCATTCAACGAACTCACCGTTTGGATGGATACATGATCGTCTTTAGAAAGACACATAAAAAAGTATCTCATATTATCTTATATGTATCAAGAAAAATAATAGCTAGCACAAACGGAGAACTTGACGCAAAATGATCTCTAAAAATTAAAATATATCGAAGAACTTTTTAGTCACCTTCATCCTTCGATTTTTTACCACCCGCTGGAGTTTGAAAAGCACACTGAAAAATACACTGAAAAGATAATAAGGGAAAGAGATACTTGCCAACGCCATCGTCACACACAAGACTTTAAAGATCGCAATAACCACTTGCTGCTAATTAACAAGATCTAGAAGACGTTGAAAGAACATCGACGACTGAGAGATCACCCCAAGCAACACGGGCTTATAATGCTTCACCCCTAGAACATATATGGTTGAAGAAATCGGACCGGCACAGAACAAACTGAAAGAAAAGGTTGACGCCGCTGCATTATAAAAGCCACTAGATTGTTTTCCTTGATCGACATACCCGACCGTCAAAATCCAAAGAGAGTTTATATATCCGGTAAAACCTAGCTCTTAACATCGTCGAGGTTGAGAGAGACCCGAGAGATCTTATTCCGGTGCGCCATGGTCGCTACCACTCCACCGATGCCACATGAAGCTAAACCCTATGGAAAATTAGGACCTACTAAAAACTAGCTGATCCCCGCTCCTCTCTTACCGCTGATGAGATCGATGGATGCAATTTACTCCTGATTAATCTTGTCTATGTGCATGGTTCAAAATGACAAGCAGGGTTATACCGGTACCGTCTAGGGGATGTGGTGAAGGTGGCCGGGTTCTACAACTCCACCCCCAAGCTCAAGTTCGTGTGCCGGGGGATCCTCACGTTGTCCATCAACGTGGACAAGAACAATGAGCAGGACGTTCAACTCGCCGTCGACACTGCGTCCAAGATCCTAGCCGCCGAGAGGTTGGAGGTCCTCGAGTACACCAGCCACGCCGACGCGTCGTCTGACCCGGGCCATTACGTCATCTTCTGGGAGCTCAACGCCGAGGCTAACGACGATGTTCTGCAGAGCTGCTGTGATGAGCTGGACCGGGCCTTCGTTGACGCAGGGTATGTGAGCTCGAGGAAGACGAAGGCCATCGGGCCGTTGGAGCTGCGAGTTCTGCAGCCGGGCACCTTCCAGAAGGTGATGGATCATTACCTCTCCCTCGGAGCTCCTGTTAACCAGTTCAAGTTGCTACGGTGTGTTGCCAAGTCCAACTCTAGCGTTCTCCGTATTCTCTCTAGCAGCACCGTGAAGGTCTTGTTCAGCACAGCCTACGAATGAAGCTAGTCGGTGAGTCAGTGACTCAAATAAGCAATTCTTATGGTAAAAAGTTTTGAGTAAAATCTAATGAATAACTTTTGATCTGTGAATATGAATATTCATCTTTGTCTATCTATGTTTCTTTTATGTTTTTTTATACTTCTGAGGTCGTGAGGTGACATCTTGCAAGTGACAAATTCCTCTAAAAGAAACTTTCTAAGAATTACTCAGCACGTTTTCAAATACGTTCTCACATACCTGAGCAAACCCGATCATCCTCAACTCCATGTCTCCATCACCTACTAACACTGACAGAACGTCGCGGGATCTCCATCTGACACCAGGCCCAGAATTTGGAAAGGAATTGGATTCGGTTCCTCTTCCTCCGGCCTGCTTCTCCTCGTCCGGCTCGAATTCCAGCAAGAACCACGGTCCAAGTCGGCTGGCGTCGCAACGGACCGACGATGATTCAGTTGAGAGTCGAAACGAAACGCAGCCACGACGGCTCCAACGGGCCCTTAACTTTCCTCTCCGGCGACTGGGCTCGACGCCTTGACTCGACGGCGGCGTCTCGGCGATGATGGCAGGCGGGTTTCTGACGAAGCACGGGTTCCCGTGCGGCTACCGCTTCGTGCCCACGAATCTGGAGCTCTTCTCCCTCCTCTCCGACAAGATCGACGGCGCCAAGCTCCGTCCGCCGCACAACAGCATCTTCCACGACGTCCCCATCCTCGACTACCACCCCGAGGAGCTCTGCGGTCCGATCCATGCATCTCCATCCCCGCCTCTTCTCCGATCCCTCCTCTCTCCTAATTTCTCCATATCTCTGACGTCCGATCCGACATTGCCGCCGAGCATATCCTTGCAGAGAAGTTCAGGAAGGACGCGGAGCACCGCTGCATCTACTTCTTCAGTCGGCGGGTGTTCAAGAAGCAGGGGACCGGCGGCGGTGCGATCATCCCCGAGGGCAAGAAGGAGCCGCGGCCGGTGCGCGCGGCCAGGGGCGGCACCTGGAAGGCCTCGGGCGGCGGCAAGCTTCTGTGCTGGCCGCGGAACAAGGGCGGCTTCGTCGCCGGGAGGGTGGTGACCATGGTGTTCTATGATCACGGCGTCGACAAGAGCAACTGGGGCATGCATGAGTTCACCGTCCCCGTAGACAAGAGGCTGAGGCTGAGCTCCCTGCCTACCAATTTCTCCAAGTATATACGTGTCAGTATCCCTCTCTTCTCACACACAAATAGACTTTCAAACTTCCAAAGCTAATTTAAGTAAATTTTGGCTAATTGTAGTTCGAAGACCTGGCCCTGTACCGCATCTACATCCTCAGGAGCGGCGACATGGAAATCGAGAACGCCGCCGGGAGCAGCAGCCTGCAGATGCTGGCAAACGCCAATGACCACTTCTCGGCGTTGTCGACGGCGGTGGCGCCGTGCCTACAAATTCAGCCGTCGTGGGGTGTCTTCGCCGCTGGCGCCTCGATGACCTCACAGACGCCGCCGCAGCAGCATCCCGGCGTTGACCATGCCCATTACTACCACCATCAGCCCGCGTTCGGTGCCGCGTCGGCCGGTGCCGCCGCCCAGCAGCAGGCGCACAACGTGTCAGTGCACGGCGCCGGGTTGCCTGGTTACTCGTGCCAGTTCGCGAGCCCGCCGGCGCCGGCGCCCATGCCACCAGCCGCCGCAAACCCGGCGGCACACCAGGCTCCCGCGACGGCGGCCCAGGCGCACGGCACCAGGCAGGAAGCCGGTCACTTCGGGGCCACGCACTCGCCGTGTCCCCCGCCGGCGGAGCAGCACGCCACCGCCACGACGGAGCCGGCGCATGCCCAGTTTGCAGACCGCTTTAAGCCGGTGGAGGAGGCGGCGCCGCCCCAGCTGGAGGATATCGTGCTGACCGCCGAAGACTACCGCATGGGCATGGCCGACGCGGACGAGTACCTCGGGGCCGGCATACCGGACTGGGATCTCCGCTTCGCGCCGTTCGATCGACGAGCACAGCTTGCACTTCACGATGGAGGAGATCCTGGGGTTGGGGGACCCGGCGTTCGACGAACCGCCGGCGATGGAAGGCGATAGCAATTCAGGTTGCGGAGAGGATTACAGCCAGGCAGGTGGCACGCAGCAGGAGGCACCCGCCGCACTTGGTTGCTGCTAGCTGTTGAGAGGTGCGTCTTGGCTTCAGTCTAGCAATCAAGATTAGTGCCCCTTATTACTTGCTCGGTTTCAATCAATATAGGTCAAGTAAAATTTACTTAGGCCCGTCCGCCATCCTTGTATACAAGGGATTTATGTTTTGAATTTTCAAATTTTCACAAATTTTTGCAAAGCTTCCCCTGCCTAGGTAGCAGAGGCGACCGAAGATTCTCTCGAACATCTGAAAATCCCCAGTCGTCTCATGTTGTTTTTTAATAATGGATAAATAATCCGGCTTCAACCTCCTCATAGAGGAGGAATCAGTCCCACAAATTATTACATTTAGTATGCTTGCACTACATACTCACATGCACGACTATTGTTTATATCTTCATCATACATGATTAAAAATCAATTCGTAAACTAAAAGACCATCCATCGGAGGTGAAAAAATGAAGCACCGAAGTCTCCAACATCCGGCATGCTTGATCATCGTATCCTTTTGCTCATCATGACGTTGTAATTGCACCCATTGTCAGAGCCAATAAGTTCCCCTGAATAAGACCTGCATAAAAGTTTTCAATTGACATTTATCAAAAACCACATCATTTCTCGTTAGCCAAATTATCCAATGTAAAGCCGCCGCCCTGTCAATAAGTTTAAGTTTGGTTTGTGTCCCCCTTTTTTATCCAATTATTGAATAGATCATTGGTGTTAATTGGAGAAACAATATCAAACACAATATGTACAACCCTCTACAGGAATCTAGCATAAGCACAATCAAAAAACAAGTATTTAATGGACTCTTCCACGTTACAAAAGCAATAAGATTTACTACCATTCTGATTCATTATTGCTAGATTATCTTTTGTCAATATAACCCCATTCTTTAAGTACTCCAAAAAGATTTTGATTTTTAATGGTAACTTGGTGCGCCAAATTTCCTGTGACACTTTAATTCCACTATTAACAAGATGCTTATACATAGAGCGTGTAAAGACCATATAAAGGTACCTCTTCCCTCCTGCAAATTTATATTTACTAATCCTGGTACCAGGTTATGCCATTCTTGTAACTTATCACCTACTAAAGCCCTCCTAAAGGATATATTTAAATGTGCTGAGTTACAAACTTCTGCAACCGTAGTATATCTTCGACCAGCAATATTATAGAGAGATGGATATTGTAATTTCAATGTCTAGTTACCCAGCCATATGTCTTCCTAAAACCTAAAATTTGTGTGCCCTCCTACAACTTAAAACTACCTACACTAAGGAACTTATTCTTCACACTCATGAGACCCATCCAAAAATAAGAGTCTCCTAGTTTCTTGTTAACTTGACCTAAAGTCTTTTAAGTACATATTTCTCAGCAACTCTTGCCAAATTCCATCCTCGTTACACAGTTTAAAAAGCCACTTACTCAGTAAACACTTATTCTGTATATCAAGGTTTTGTATTCCCATCACTCCTTGTTCTTTTGGATGGCACAAAACACTCCATTTTACTAATCTATATTTCTTTTTATGTTGATCATATTGCCAAAAAAAATCTCGATCCGTAATAATCTAATTTTTTGAGAACACCCTAGGGATCTCAAAAAAGGATAGCATGAACATTGGTAGGCTTGATAGCACCGAGTTAATCAACACTAGCCTTCCTCCGGCAGATATTAAGTTTCCTTTCCACCCACTTAATCTCTTCTCGAAATGTTCTTCTATTGCCTTCCAATCATTATTGGTCAGCTTTCTATAGTGCATTGGAATACCAAGGTAGCGAAAGGGATATGAACCTAGCTTGCATCTAAACAAACTCGAATATATAGTTTCTTGTTGTTTAGCTTGACTAAGGTAGAAAATTTCGCTCTTATGGAAGTTAATTTTCAGACCTGATAATTGTTAAAAACACATAATAGTAGTTTCATATTTTTTGCCTTTTCAATATCATGGTCCATGAAAATCACAGTGTCATCTGCATATTGCAGTATAGACAAGCCATCTTCTACCAAGTGTGGTACAACCCCTTGCACTTGCCCATCCTCCTTTGCTCTAGCAATGATGATAGCCAGTATATCGACCACTATATTAAATAGTAACGGTGATAGCGAATCACCTTGCCACAAACTTTTTTAGTTTGGAAGTATAAGCCTATTTGTTCGTTAACCTTTATGCCCACATTTCCTCCTTGAGTAAATACTTGTATCCAATTACACCATGTTTCTGAGAACCCTTTCATTCTTTAAAATCTGTTGCAAGAAATCCCACTTTATTTATCATACACTTTCTCAAAATCAATTTTAAAAATAATTCCATTTTGCTTTATTGTATGTAACTCATGAATTGTTTCATGTAGAATGACTGCCCCCATCTCATGTTGTGGTTTTCAAATAGTTTCAAATAGATGCTGCAAAAAAATTCAACTAATCACTGTATAGGTTTGTTTCTTCAATTTCCGGAAAAACACAGAAAACACATGAAAGTAAATCAATGGGGCTTGTTTTATTAGCCTAGCCTCCATGGGAAGCTTGTTCTTGCTTGGCTAGGGAAAGTGGGATTCATGTGTTAGTCCGAGGAATGCAGGGTCCAATGTGTTGGATAGTACTCCCTCCTTCATCCTTAAATATATGACGTTTAGGACAAGCAAATTAGTTGGTTTATCCTAAACGTCATAACGGAGGTATCATAAACGTCATATATTTAAGGACGGAGATAGTAACAAATTGCTTGCAACGTGAAAGAAAACACACACAAGATGCTCCCCGGAAAAGTGATTATGTTTAGCTTCAGACTCAAATCTTGGCAACAGAATATTACAACCATGCAGGAACACCAACTGGAAGCCTCAACCACCCACCTCGCCCGTGGTAGGACAATATATATCGATATGGGACTGCTTAAAAGTTAAAACCGTCCTATTGTGTTTGTTAAAGGAGAAAGAAATTCTAACTGCAGAAGTTCTAGAATTTCATACGTCATACAACGAGGGTTCATCTTGCTCAATTTTATATGTTCATGTCAGCATCTTTGTCGATGGGCTGATTATGCCCATCCCAACTCCAGCTCAGTTAATCAAAACCATCACCAAAGACAATTCTCAATCACAGCTGAAATTATATCCTTCAGTGTTCCCTGCAAAGTCCAAAATTGTTATGGCATTAGGCATATGTTGTCACCAGACTCTACATTAATTATTTCAACTGGAAACTATCCAGAGTGATATGCGTAGCACTCATTTCACTATGGATCAAATTTTAAAGATTCATCTGACTGTTTCCAGGAGTTTGGAAAACTAAATCAACTGTAACCCACATTGTGATCGTGCTGGTTCAGCACTTATTTGGAGAAAAACGGCATTGGCTTGGGATCATCAGATATATTATTAAAAACAGTCACACAAAGTGAATTTTCCAATCTTACCTGAGAATGCTCTTTCAGGCCAAGAGAGATCACCAATGACCGGGCTGAACCACTGCCACTACAAAAATGATGTATAATGCTGTGTAAGTTCTCACTGTATACTATTTCTTTGTGTACCCAATAGTATGAAAATGGTGAATCAATCATCAGCAAAAGGAACAGTTAATGCTGGTGTTAGGAATAATGATAACTAAATTTGTGATATTAGAAGCACAGAAGTTATTTGGAGAATACAGACAAACAATTATAATTGAAGAACCATTTTACTGGAGAATATATGCAGAGATGTCCAAGAACGGTATAAAAGAGGAGCTCCTTGCTGCTGACTGTTTTCAAACAGTTACCACTACAACTAATAGACAGGTATAGACATCGTCTGGCATGCAGCATAGGGTCATAAGTGCATGCAGTTTGCCATGACATGTAAATGTAAATAGAAAAATGTAATTAAAGACATTGAGACCGGAGAGAAACCAGACCGCAAAAGTAGGTGGTGAAGGAAGCAAACCTTATGTGCTCAATAAGTTGGCGTGCACAAGCTAGTAGGAGCGGCTGCAGTCACAAAATTTTGTACGCTAGTTAGTCCGTGCATGTTAAGACAAAATTTTGATGGCTGATGAACTAATGAGCTTACCTCATCTCTCTTCCCAAAAAGAACAGATACATTGTAGGTTGGGTCCAAGAAAACACTTTCATCTTTCCTATTGAGGGGGATTAAAGATTAATAAAAATACACTAAAGAAGGTTCAAGTTAAAAGGAACATAACAACGACTGCCTAAATTCAACATTTCATTTAAGGCCAACATTCTTAACATAGAGATCTCCAGAGATACTAACTTTCATCTCCTGAAGAAAGATCATTCAATAAGGTTTTACAAGTAGTCAAGTACTAGTAACTAGTAAGAAATCATTGAATGTTTTGCAGTATAAAGGCATTATCTTGCATAAAGATTTAGGCATGTGAATAATCTGGAAGTTGTGACATGATATGCGTGTGGCTGCAGTGTTTTGCAGAATTTGCTTCTAAATAGTAGAGTCAGCGAAAGTATGTGTGGAGGGAGCCTGAGTACTCTTTCAAAAGGATCCAACAAGATTGTTGCAAAACAATGTGAAAGAAATAGCATGGAGAAAGCTACATATACAGAACTGATAATGCAACAAACAAAATTCAATTTTCACATGTTCAGGAGAATGAATTTGCATAAGGATAGAAACCATACTTGGCAGCTAGTATGGTTCCCATGCAGCCAATTTGGGTCACAATCACCTGAAGATTTAATAAAGATGAACATCTTCGACATGTGAGAATCATGACTCAACTGAATAAGAACTGAGACCTGCAACTTACCATAAAGGTATCTTCATATTTACTGATAACAATGTCTGTCTTATTGCCCTACAAAACCCAAAAGGGGAAAAAGGAATAACCAACGCTATCTTTACAGTATGCTACTACACAATAGATTCATCACAATCGCTTAATCTGACTAAAATTTGACACAATTTTGAAATCTTTCTGCAGCAAGACAGGTACCTTGATATCTAACGAGAGGGACTGATGCTGCACAGGGAAGTGAGCACCGGATTGCGCAGAGTTTATTGGCACCTCCATCTACCCAATCAGCAGCAGGGGCACGCCCGATAATGTTTGAAAAAAAAATCGAAGCTAGTAGGTGAAATACGTGGTCAGATCCGAATACAAATATCATCATTAAGGTTTTGGGTGTTCGATTTCGCACAGCAGGAAGGGAAGGGGCATACCTGTCGGATGCTCGTCGCTGGGGAAGAGCCCCACGAAGAACTGGCCAAGGTTGGCGCCGCTCGCGGCTCGCCCCTTCGTCGCCGCTAGGAAAGGAAGGCCGGGAGAGGGAGAGGGAGAGGGAAAGGGAGAGAGGCGGAGCGGCCGCCGCGGCAGTTGCCTTGCCGGTAGGTAACTCGCTAGAGGGCATGGGCAGTAGGCACCGTTGGATTCGATCCTGACGGCCGAGATGGCATTTAGAAAATCTGCAGGTGATTGTGGTCCCTGTTAACAAGATTCAATTGTAATTTGCATGTGACGCTGGCAACATTTTTAGCAAACACTCGGGAACATCTCGTAGCGTCATTCTTCAGGTATTATTAAGCAGCGGTGTGTTTTCTTTGAACTCATTCGTACTATATTATAAGGTTTAAGCCTTATCGTTTAGTGCATTTAAAACATAAGAGTTTATATTATTAATAAGTTAAATACTTCAAAAAATGAATAATAATGGCAGAATTTTGGATCCTCCTAATATAAAAACTATTTGACTACAAGCACAAGGTCTGTCACAGAAAAAAAAAAGTTTTTTTAAGCAATACATCAAAGTGAAAGTAGAGGTGAATTGAAAAGAGAAATGTAGATGATAAGAAATAGTATCGCACACATCATTACTGAATTTATTTAACAACAACACACAGATTTTAATTGCCAAGGGACTCGAGGAGTTTTAAATTGCCAGTGTTCACTGCAACATAGTACCAGATAGATCGTTTCTTGTTAGGTTCAGAAACCAAAAGCCTCGAAGATATGTTAGCTCAGTTGGAATTTCACCAGTGATAACATTGCCTACAAATCGATACCGGTCATTAGCGCAATTGCCCCCTAAAATTCATAAGTCTGCAATAGGTCCAGACTGATGGTCGGATGTTTCTGATTTTTATGAGAATTTATAAAATTTATCTATTTTTTTAACATGTCGCGTGAGGATTAACGTGGAGGTTCGAAAAGGAGTTTTCAATTAGTAATAGTAAGATAAAATAAGAATAAGATACCTCAATGAAAGGACATAAAGCCCAATGTTGTTGGCGGTTGATATCTCACCTGAGAACATATTGTTAAAAGAGATTTAGGGAATAAAGAGTATCAGATCCTAGATGCCTGAAGGAAATAAGACCAGATAGTTCATTCCATGAGAGGTCAAGGGACTCGACTACTCGAGGAGTTTTAAATTGCCAATGCTCACTGCAATGTATATGCAGTACCAGATGGATGCTTCTTGATAGGTTCAGAAACCAAAGGCCTTGAAGATATTATTGCCTGACAAATCGATACTCAGTCAGCATGAGAAAAAGTACGATTAAGTAAAATTGATATGGTATAGTTAGATCGCTTAGAGCTATTTGCGGTATGAGATTTGTAAAAACCAACGGTGAAAGCATGCATCGAAATGTAGTTTTTGAATTCCCGGTCCTTCCTTTTTTCTTTTGGTTTTGGTTCCTGGTTTTTTCTATTTTTTTATCTTTCGGCCTTGTTTTGTATTTGAACCCTTTTGTTGTTTAACTCATTAATAAATTCAGTAGGGGACACCCTCCTATTTCTTCAAAAAAAATGTAGTTTTTGAATTACTTGCACAAACCTGAGATGCATATGCTGTGCATCTATCGTGGGCTGTGAACTGTCATACCATGTCGAATCCATGCTTTTACAGCGAGCTGAATGACTACTCAAAGATTCAGAGCCTCAGGGGATTCATTGCGCTGTACCTGTCGATGTCCCTCAAGCTTGAATACCAGATCGAATCCGTCCGGGGTCCAGGAGACACGATCATTCATCCATCAGTTGCACACACTTCAACGCCCTCACACATCTGGCATCTGCACGTGCTGGAAACAAGTGGCTAGCAGCCCAAAGGCAAGAACACGTGATCTTTCCTTGGCAGGAAATGCGTGGAATGGCCATGATCCATGGCGACCGGTCGATCACTGACCGGAGCTCGAACAGGCATATCCTGTCCTGCAAGTGCCGCCGTGTTCAGGA
>NC_028454.1:1969591-2069139 GCF_000263155.2 Setaria italica | reverse complement strand
GAATAGCGAGGAGAATGCGTTAGATAATGTTATATTGTTGTTTCTCGTCGATCACATGGCATGCAGATGCAGGCAGAGAGCAAAAGGGAAATCCTATGGTCGCCCCGGCAAATTCTTCGGTGTCCGTTTGCTTTCACAAAGTGGCGGTCAGATCACTGAGCAAACTGCCCCGATGGATAAACATTCAGAGCTAGAGCTCAGGAAGAAAGATTAACATGTTTATTTCATTCGATCCAATGCTACTTGCAAGCAGGCCACATGCGATAGATTCGTCATGCAGAACCGGTAGTTACAGAACACTACACTTGGCCGGCGGCGGCCCACTTGGCAACGGATAGGTCATCACTGCCTGCATATCCTGCTGATGATGAACTGCAACTACAAGCTAATCACAGTCACTGCATCGCCGTCGGCTACTCGGCCACATGCGCCACCAGGCTCGCCGAGTGTGGTGCCACCGGCTTGCCGCATGCGTCGTTGATCTCCTCCTCCCGGCCCCGGCGGCGCCCGGTGGTCAGCGTCAGTCGTAGGCGGCGCTGAAGAAGACCTTGACGACGCCGCCGGAGAGGATCTGGAGCACGCCGGAGTTGTTGGACCTGCCGACGCACCGCGGCGACTTGAACTGGCTGACGGGGGCGCCGAGGGAGAGGTAGTGGCGGAGCACCTTCTGGAACGTTCCCCGCTGCAGCACCCGGAGCTCCAGGGGCCCGATGGCGGCGGCCTTCCTGGACCCGACGTAGCCGGGGTCCGTGAAGGCCCGGTCCAGCTCGTCGCAGCAGCTCTGCAGCACGTCGCCGTTGGCCTCCGCGTTCAGCTCCCAGAACACGACGTAGTGGCCCGGGTCCCGCGACACGTCGGCGTGGCTGCTGTAGTCGACCACCTCCAGCTTCTCCGCCGCCAGGATCTTCGCCGCGCTGTCGACGGCGAGCTGCAGGTCGTGCTCGCTGTTCTTGTCGATGTTGATGGACAGCATCAGGTTCCGCCGGCACACGAACTTGAGCTTGGGCGTCGAGTTGTAGAACCCGGCCACCTTCACCACGTCCCCCAGTCGGTACCGGTACAGCCCTGCCAATTTCCATTAATTTATTTATCTCAGGTAAGTTATGTATTTACAGTTAGTTATTTTATCAACAAGTTACTACAAATCATAAGACATTCCACGTGTGAGCAATTCTTATCCGATTCTGTGACTGAGTCACAGGCAACACATCATCATCTCCTGTGCTGGAGTAGTCAAGAGCATGCAGTGGAACCTCTAGGCTAGGCTGCTCAACAGCAAAGTCTACCAATTGACGTGCTGAGAAACATTCAAAATCCTCATAGCCACAGCCTACTCTAGAAAGTAAAGAAAGCGAATGTTCTTGTCCAGTAGCTGCTTGGACTGGTAAGGCCGCATCAGCCTGAAAATTCAGCCAGTTCTGAACAAGATGCAAAGAAGCCCAGAGTTAGACAGTTCGCAGCTGTTGCATTCGGATGTGAATGCACGCGACCCGCTGGTCAGATTCAGTTAGACTATGGTTAAGGTTCGGCGACAGCAGCTCCAACCTCCAAAGGGCCAAGAACAACGAACGGCCGGCAAACCGACAAATCTTCATAGAAGAAACCCTTTTGTCTTTAGCATATTATTGTTGGCTGATATACTAGTTCCACACCTAATCCATATTTTACAGATATTTTACGCTCAAAAAGTTAAAATGATTTCCTGATATTGATTTACTACAAGAGTATACAGCTGCTAGTAGCTCTAGAAGTCTTTGATCCGGTCAGCTGCTTCTTTTTCTTTCTTGAAAACAATAGTGCAGCATCTCACATCAAATGATTATTTTTCATACTAAAACTGCCGAATAAGTCTTTGCAGTTGCATCACCCTTGTCACTTGTCAGGCAGTGGAGAGTAGTGCAAGTTCCAAGCACTACATGCTGTATTTCAGTCTTTAAGTTATGTTGTGACAGTAACAGTGCAGCTGATGATGGATGTATATAACATAGTCATTTTCAAGACCGTATTATAAACCATTTTCCGTTTTGATCCACGTGTTTATTCCCCGGTTAAATGTATATGTACACATCTACGTATGTCGTCACTCTGTACATCACCTCACATGGCGTAGAAAACCTATCGGTTTTTGGATGATTGGTCTAATACCCATTCCCGTTCATCATTGTTCATAACCTAATCCGACATTTACGAATTCTTATCTCTCAGGGGTTGTTCAGAACCTGCTCCTCACACACTGTCCTGTCCTTGATGACCTACCATACCAATCGACGCAAGAAAAAAAAACAAAAGAAAAACCGACAGAGAAAGAAGAAAGATTTGGAAACAGAAGAACTAACGTCCTCTTGAGATCGATCCGCTGATGACGTTTTTTCAACTGGAATAAAATCCATCTGCGACAGTCGCAACGTACCAAAAAGCCACCAGCTTTCTTTGAAAAGGAGATCTCGATCCTTGCATTGTTCAGGACCAAAAGCCCAAGGGTTGGGACGACGGGACGGCGGGAAGGCGAGTCGGCGACTGCCGACTCTGCCGGCCGGAGTCAATCCCTCCCTTCGGCGGTCGTCAGGAGGCCAAGTCAACAAAGAGGAAAGCGTGAGACGAAACCAAAGCCCTCTCTTCTACTCTCTGACACTATGCCCACAGATTGTGTTTTTGGCACCACACTGTTACGTCAACAAAGCAAATTAAGCTGTCAAGACTCAAGAGTCTATGAGGACTAGCTTGCTGTTGGTAAGAAAGCAACACCCTACGTGTTCTTCCCCGTTGTACAAGCAACTAACTGTTCCTACCATCCAAACCTAAATTCGAACACACTTCTCAGTTCTAAAATGATGATGATGATGGTGATGGTGATGTCTTTTTCTTAAAAAGAAATGA
This sequence comes from Setaria italica, assembly GCF_000263155.2. Lineage (NCBI taxonomy): Eukaryota > Viridiplantae > Streptophyta > Magnoliopsida > Poales > Poaceae > Setaria > Setaria italica. The sequence continues at coordinate 2,066,262 of NC_028454.1, read as the reverse complement.
TGATGCCTCGTGAAATCGGCATCGTTCAAGTAAATCCTGAAGATATAGTACTAGAAGATGTTTGAATGATCATCGGTCAAAATTTGGAAGTCGTCTGGCGAGCAAATTTAGTGTACGAAGGCATATACGTCGTGCATGACAACAAACGTGAATGAAGGAGGAAGCAGCTAGTGTGTAGTAATAATGTACCTGCGAATGTGGTCATGACGACCTCGTAGTGCTCGCCGACGGTGACCTCCGTCAGGCCAACGGGCTCCGCCTCGGCGAAGCAGGTGTCTGAGGCGGCGGCGCCGCCGTCGCCGGCCTTGAGCGGGATGAACTCGAAGTAGCCGATGTTGGGGAGCACGGTGAACGTCGCGGACTCCGGCGGCGTCTCCGGCTCGACGTTGGCGCCGACCCAGCCCTCGGACGCGCCGTACTCGGCGGCGACGAGGGGCAGCCCGCCGGCGTAGTGGCGAAGCTTCTTGACGTAGTGCTCCATGGACCCCGTCATGATGCCGTGCACGTACCTGGCGTTGGGGAACAGCGCCGGGATCACCCCGTACCAGTTGCTGAGCGCGGCGCACCGGCGCGCCACCTCGTCGGCGAGCGCCGGGTTGGGCGCGGGGAGGAGCGCGGAGACGGCCCTCCGGACGGCGGGGCTCGTGACCCGCGTTGCCGACAGCGCGCCGGCGCGGATGTCGGCGCAGAGCTCCTCCCAGACGCGCTCGAAGGTCTGGAAGGCGAGCACGACGCTGTGCGCGAAGGTGGCGGAGACGATGCGGACCTCGTCGGCGAAGAGGAGCCCGCAGAGGAGGTGGCAGTAGAGCGACTGCGCGAAGTCCGGGCCGAAGATCACCGCGTCCGGGCTGCACGCCTGCGACTGGATGGCGCGCATGGTGGGGATGAACTCCTCGCTCCGGTACACGTTGGTGGTGGCCGTCGTCGCCGTCAGCCCGCCCTTGGTCGTGAACTGCCGGCTGCCGTAGATGAACTGCAGCGCCTTGCCGTCCTCGACGGGGAACGCTCTGTTGGCCATTCATCAGATGAGATCAGAGTCACATCAGCAATTATGTTCTTGTTCTTGTTTCGTTGTTATGCTAACACCCTGTCGGGTCCTGCAACTACCGGCAAACAGTGATGTTTGAGGAGGAACAGGAAACAAGATGCATCCTCTGGGCGAACGAAGACTAAGCCTGGTCGTCGATCGGCAGCGGCAGGGAAGGAGGAGGTCATGAGCTCATTATTGATTGCTTTGACAAATTAAGAGAGATGTGTGTACCTGTTCCTGAAGGCGTAGGAGGTCCGGTATATCTGCATGGTGGACTTGACGAGCTCCTGGTTGAAGGGCAGGTACTTGCGCTTCCCCTGCGTGGTGCCGGAGCTGAGGGAGATGGAGGTGATGGGCCTGGCGGTGAGGACCGGCGAGGTGTCGCCGTCGGCGATGCGCGCAATGTAGGGCTCGACGTCGGCGTGCGTGGCGAGGGGCACGCAGGCCCGGAAGCTGGCGGCGTCGGTGCGGCCGGCGAGGCCCCGGTCCCGGAGGTACTCGGTTCCGGCGTTGTCGGCGAGGATCCGGCGCAGCGTCTCCCGCTGCACCGCGGCGGCGTCCCGCGTCAGGGCCTCGAACTCGGTGATCACCGCCTCGCCGCAGAACCCCTCGCTCCTCTTCGACTCCGGCATCTTCATGTCAGGCCACTCCGCTCTGCTCTGCTCTACCCTGTAGGAGAAGATAAACGACAGGAAGAGGCACCCGAGCAACGAGTTAGTGAGAGTGAGGTCACAGGTCACGGCTCATCCGGAGCACGCGGGTGGGTTGTTGAGGGTGAGGCCTTTGTGCACTTCCGCCGTGAGCTGTGCTCCAATCCGAGGCGGCTGCATCATCATCCTCCACGCCCCCAGCTTTAATCTGGTCGTGCGAGGAAAATGACGGCAGCAGCAATGGCGAGTGTGAGTGCACGCCCCACTTTGCAATTTGCAGGGCAAGGGGATAAAAAGGGCGAGCGGAGGCGGAGCAGGCAGGATCAATCAAAGAGGACAAAACGGGAGAACGATAGAGATGGCGAGATTCAGAGAGCCAGCTAACGGCAGATGCCGACGAGGAAGGCAAGGCGAAGGCGGCGAGCTAAAGCGGCGGCGGTGGTGATTGCTGAAAGCAGAGGAGGACCAGGAAGCTGGAGGCCCAGGTGTACTTGTCCGTGAGAGGCAGGCGGTGCAGCAAAAGGCCAAAGCCAAACGGTGCTAAACTTACTACTCGGAGACGGAGACGGAGACGGAGACGAGAACTGCACGCCTCGAGATTTGCTAGATTAGCTGAAACAAAACAATCCGCTCCTTTCTACGAGGCAGGGCTATGAGGGACCGACCAAACACGGCGGCGGCGGCACGGTGCCGGTGATTGAGCCAGCCCGGGCAAGGAACAGAGCAAGCGACAGCGGAAGGGACAAGGCCAGCGGCGAGCGAGGATAAGGAGGAGGAGAAAAGAAAGCACCTGCGGGGTGGGGATGCCGCCGCCGGGCCGGACAACGGCGGGAGACGGGAGGCCTGCTGCTCGGCGTTGCTGGTGGCGCCCGGTGCGGCGTGACGAGCTGACGACTGCCTTGCCTGGCCGGCGGCCTCACTGCTGCATATATACAAGCTCAAGCACGCGCGGGCCAGAGCAGAGGGCCCCGACTGCCAAGCAACTAACTGTGCAGGCTTGGTAAATGGTAATTTCACCGGGGCCGTGAGCCCGTGACAGCTGCTGCTGGTGGATTAGTCCGCGGTAATTCTCTCTCGCCGTTACATGGAACGGAATTTACCTTGCTGCTGCCGTCCGGTTCTGCTAGCTCCGGCTGGGAAGGAGGAGATGAGCTCATGGCGTTACGGCCTCACGGCGGCGAGTAGACTAGTCACCGGCAACTAGCGACAGCAACGGTGGTGCGGGCAGCTGACAGCGACGCCGTGAATATTTGTGGCGATCGAGAGAGGATAAGGCCACCCGTCGAGATGGTGCACCCCCCGCTGACAACTACGTCGCCATTTACTAGCCCAGCCAGGCAGCCTGATGTGATGCGGATCGCCGTCTGTCAACGCTCGCTTCCGGACCTTCTTCTGCTGCTGCTGCTGCCGTGTATCCCGCAGGAATAGTCAGCGGTTAAGAGTTTTTTTTTCCTTTGTATGAAATTTGCCAAATGAACAACCTTGATAAATGGTAACAATCCATGCGCATGAATTTTGGCATAACCATGCCGACCTCATGCAACTAGTCTCTTCCGAACCTTCTCTAGTAAATATATCGCACGGGAATATATAGTCAGCTGCTAAGATTTTTTTTCTCTTTGTGTGAAATTTAGCAGATTATTACTAAATACTACATCTAAATAAAACTTATATATACTCATTATTTTCACAACTATTTAAATGCTCTAGCAGCGATGTGTATTGCATAACAGAAGAGTACTACGGTCCAGTCGGGTCAAATTCATGCAAATTATATTTTTTTTATGTTGGACTTGTTCGTCGTATTTAAGAGCAAATATATTGCTACACCTCAGCAGTTCGTCTCATGCAGTGCCATGTAAGATTTTGAGTAAAGTGCATAGCCGGTCCTCAAACTTGTCTCGCTATGTCACTTGGTTCCCGTACTCTCAAAATGCATATCTGGCTCCCTAAACTTGGCCTCGAGTATCATTTAGGTCCCTATACTCTCAGAATGCAGATCTAACCCCCTAAACCTAGCTTTGGATGTCATCTAGACCCATATACTCTCTAAAAGCATTGTCATCTTAATTAAATTGATAAAAACTTAATTTTACATAGATATAATTTAATTGTAGTCAAATAAAGTGAATTTTAGTTCAACGTGTGTGGAGAATTTTGATGCGTGGTGAACCCAGAGAGATTGATGATCTTTTACTTTGGAGGTAATATGTTAACTTCATACTCCGTTATACCTATAATATTGTTCAAATTTAAATAACTCATTTACTTACTAAACTAAAATCAGGGCTTATAAGATGAATTACTGATCAAATATCGGGAGAAACTGACAGGGCAATAAAACAAGTTTGGAAATGTGCCAATGAAAGTAATGGCTTGCTTGAAAGTATAAAATTTTGATCTTATCATGTTCTATTAGTGGGATGACAATGCATTTCAAGAGTTTAGAGACCTATATGACACCCGAAGCCAAGTTTGGAAGTAAGATCTACATTTTGACAGTATAGGGACCTAAATGACACTCGAGCCCAAGTTTAGGAAGCCAGATATGCATTTTGAGAGTGCGGGGACCTAAGTGACACATCTAGATAAGTTTAAGGACCGGCCATGTACTTTATTCTAAGATTTTTGCTGATGTGGAGGAGAAGCTGAGGAGAGAGAAATATGTCATTGTTTCGCAAAACAACCGCCTCATAGGTTAGACTTTAGGATTATAAGACGACTACTCCACTATTGTACAAGTTATGATTGTATTGCAATTCATAATATATTTATTTGCACAAATTAAGAAATAAAATTACCACGAGACAACTTCAAACGACAACCTAACCCATTCTACAGATTTTGTTATTACGTGTCAATGTTGTTTCGCGCGATCCTGTACAGTGACACGCCAACGCCTTGACATCTAACCAACTCGTTGCCTGGACGCTTCCCAGCAGTTGAAGGAAGCCGTGCAGAGGCCAGAAGAAACTGAAAGAGCCTCTCAGGAATCAGGAAGGGGGCGCAGCTGGGATGGGCTCAACAGCGACGTCCCCATGTCCCAACCAGGAAAGCACTGGCTGAGGCTGCCCCTAATGGCGCCAATGAATCGAGGTCAGCCTCCGACTCCGACGCCGACCACGACGCCGAGCTGATGAGCATCGTCGTTAGGGGATGGAGTGGATGGTGATGCGGCCAACCACTATGCTCTCTGTTTGGTGTGCACGCCTCTCTGTTTGGGCTTTGGGTTTTGGCCTTTTCTTGTGTGCCCTGCACTCCTGCCTGCCTGACAAAAAGATTGCTCTTGGACTATGCTCTCTGTTTCTTGCAAGAACGAAAAGGAAATTGCGGATTTGCTGGGATTTTCTGCAAATGGAAAAGGACGCCGGCGTATCTGTGCTTACGCGAGCCAGGGTCTTGGAAAAAGAAGATGATGGTGGAGTCAGTAGGAGAGATTGGGGTAGCCATCAGAGGACCAGTTTTAATTTGTCCATGCTTGGGATTGAGCTGGGGCTCTGGTTTTTCCATTGGCATTCAGTCCAAGTTCACACTCCCATCTGACAGAGTTGTGCTGTGCTCGCGTAACAGGCTGTCTATCTGGACCCCCATGGCAACATGCAATTGCCACTTTGCCAGCCATCCATCCTCCAACTGTGGTGCGGGCAAGGAGAGAAACAAACACAGCATGGTCAGGAATCTGATTGAAATGGTTTTGTGTAGACTGTGCACTGGTCTTCCCTGCGCAGGACCATCCTAGGGTGGCCTGGCCGGACTGAACCGCCACAGGCATAAACGCCAGAAGAAACGCCAATGGCCGGTGACCGCACAAGCAAGTACTCATCGCCGCCGGGCCACCGCCTCGCCGGAAAGCTTGTCCGGACGCTGTACCAACGGCGGCAGGGCCGGCCGGTGGTGGAGCCGGCCGTCGGTGGAGGTGGCGCTTGGAAGGACGCGTCCCCGGCGCACAACCACCTGTGGCCATTGGGCGACGGGATCGTGTCACGGACGGGACGTACGGCGCGATGCCCCTGATGGGGTTTCGGCCGTCCCCATGGGCATGTGAGCTTGGTCCCTGCCTGTAGTGACCCCAGAGCTCCATCTCTCTGCAAGTCTGCGTCAACCTCAAACCCACCGGGGCTGCCTGCCTGCCTGACTGCTCCAAACAGTGCGTAGATTCTCATCAGAGTTCAGAACCGAGCGTCGTGTAGAAATTAGAATGGTCCTGACTCCTGGCTGCCAACCGATTGATGAGAGGTTGTTACCAAAGTATATGTCTTTGCACAGTTTTGTTGTACTTTACGAGATAAATCTTTTGAGCCTAATTAGTTAATGTTTTGACAATAATTCACAAATACAAACGAAATGCTATAGTTGCGCATTTATGGCAAAATGCAAACTTTGTCACTTCCAATTTGAGAACTAAACGCTTATTGCAAAATAAAAAAATAAAAACTTCTCCTTGCTCTGGCATGTCAGTCTATGTGTCCATCTGACGATCAGGAGATGCAGGTTCAAGGACAATCAGTGGCGTCCCAAGGGGTAACAGGTCAACCACGCCATGAATGCACTCGCCACAATCTATTCAGCTCCAGTGACAGTGCAGCGCCTGCCGTGGGCCGTGGGCGACATTGACAGCCGTGCTGAGATCTCACCGTCCTGCCGGCCCCTACCACCAGGTCCCAAGTGGTGATCTGTCCCGGTGCCTCAGCATTTGAGGCGGTTATCTGTCCACAACCACAAGGGTTGCGTCCCATTCAGCAACAACGTTCTAGCTTTTTTGGAGTAAAGCCATCGCCTGCTCTCCTTCATATCTTTGACAATGCCCCCTTTGCAACTTGCTGTCAAAGCCCAAACGCATCAAAGCAACATGTAACGAACTCAATGCCGGGAACATTAACTGAACGTCGGGCTTCACAGATTGTTCAGCTCTTGCAAAGAATCCAGCCAATAGTTCCTGTGATCCATGCAGAAATGAAGTTTCAGCAGCTACGTATCAAAAGTGTAACACGTGCAAGCGAAGCACAGCAACAGCAACATACAGTTACATTGTGACCGTGAGTTCTGAAAAAGAAATGTAGTGGAGGTCAGGTAATGCTCAGATTTTAGGACAGATGTATTCCCAGGAGAGAGAGAGAGAGAGAGAGAGAGAGAGAGAGAGAGAGAGAGAGAGAGATGCATTACCAATTTGTAGTGTCTGTTCAGCTGGACCTGGCAACAAGTCTCAGGTCACATTGGATACATGTGCCAGAGTGCAGACAGAGTGCTGAATTATGAGTCAGTTAAACGTCTAGAAATGAGTGGTGCAGATTATGGCGGTCCATGTGTTAGATACAGAGATACTTGGAAAGGGAACACACAGGCTGTTCTTGGTGCAGTGGCGCCTTTCCTTCCAATCAATATGACAAGGAAATCTATGTCTAATGTCATGATAAAACATGCTTGCAGGCCCATAGCTTGTCAAGAAATGAAGCCGAGTCCTCGTCATATTCAGTATTCAATTGCTGACAAGAGCTCTGACCATTACATATTTCAAGCTCGTGCGGTTTTTGCTACTCTTAGTGAAAGAGAGGAACAGTTATACCCTTGTAATTGGTACAGCAGTAGTTACTTACATTGATCAGCTGGATGGGTATCAGTCTCTATCATGGTCACGGTCACGGTCTGCACGGAGGGGTTTTTGCCACCTAGTTGTACAGGCATGAGCTAACTACTCCATGCTTTATGCATCTAAATGGAAGATTATGCCTCATGTCTGCCAGCTTAAATGTTGGTCCTGCGCTGCAGGACCCAATGCCTAAGATATGTGGCCAGGACCCATTCCTAAAATATGCGGCCAATTTGCAAGATCCATAAAGTTTTTTATGTTGCTTTCCTGCTAGGAATGCAACAAGAAATAACTTATAGGTTACAAGGGAAACATCATACAGACTGCTGGCCAAGATCCCTACACGCATTACCTAAAACAAATTTCAGCAACTCAGCAAAAAAAGAAATCGCTATGTTCTCCATAAGCCTGAATTCAGTATCAACCTGGCCAGTTTTTGACCAGGTAAATTAGTGGGCCCCTTCCATTTAATAATGGTTTAAATCGAAAGCAAATGCAGGATTCTCCTGAAATTCTATTGCTTACTAATACCATTAACCTACACTACAATTCATCTCTTGTATAAAATGGTGTAATAAACTCGAGATCAAAAGCATCATTTGCAGCGATAGTAAATTGGCCATGCATACATTTGCTGCAGAGGAGGCTTCATGCCGAATAAACAGATTATCTTAAAGGTGTATATTAAACAGGAAGTGCAGCACAGGCACTTAAGCACACACAAGACCACAACACAGACACAATAGGACGCTCGTTTTCCTACACAAGCATCCAAAGTTAACAGATCCTAACTTCCCCCCAGAAGATCCAACAACTAAACACGTATGTACAAAAGAGTGAGAAGAGTAAGGCAGACAGTTGGCAAAACACCATGAGGGACAAAAGGTCAACCCAAGGTGTACATGTTACCAGAACTATGGATGAAAGTAAGGGTCCTCCTTATTCTGGTAAATTGCAAACAGTTGCTTTGAGTAATGTGAAGCCATCCTGCGACAGAACTCAAGAGCATAACGATCATACTCTACTAAATCTGAGATGTTCTTCTTCACTGGACCATATAGATCACCATCCAGAAGAAATTCTGCTATACGAGATGCCCTGCAATGAACAGCAGAGTGTAATCAAATGTCAGTTGACTGAGGACACGAAAAACATCCCTTAGTGCTTGTCATTTCATTCTACATCACTCTTTAAAGTGGAATACTACAGTAGACTTGGAGCTACACAAAATTCATGCACCTTGTTATGCAAGTTAACAGCGCTGAAATTTCCCCTCTGATGAAACTTTTCAGATGAACAAAAATTGTAGCCAACCTTTTGAGAATTACCATGGTCAACTTAATGAGTCTATACAGCTTATTTTGGTTAATTTACAATGTCCAGGTGCATCCAATGTTCATTTATACCTCAGTTGCAATACAGAGCTATTAATTTATCATTGATTCCTAACATGAAATTTTACCATATTTTGTAATTAGTAGTTCAATCTGCATAATGAACCTTGATATGAACCTACAGTACATGAGAAAGAAAATAAGGTATCAGTAGTACTTCAGAAATGGAACTAAACACACATAAACAGAGCACACACACAATTGACGTTCCAACCGACCACTAACTAAATCCTTCATTCACCTAAAGGAAAAGGTGCAAAATAAATATATGCACGCAAGAAGGTTCCTACAATGCTGAAATTCAAGTTCTGTCCGATGCCATCCCCTTGCTTCTTTTGACCAGCAATGAATCTGCTAGGAAATCAACTATATAGCTAGCGCAGCAAGACAATGAGGTGCATACACACATACCTTGGGGCATGTATCTGGCTAAATCCCTGCTTGTTATGAACCAAAGTGGCCTTATGCATTTGTTCCTCTTCAGTTTGCTTCCGATAGAGAGCACAAACAGCCTTCAGGCAGAGCTCGGGATGTTCATCGAATGCTGCTAGCATATCTCCCTCAAATTTCCAGTCTTTAGCTTTGTTTTTACGGCCTATGCGAGCCATAACATCTGCATAGTCTACCTCACTGTCAGACTCTTCTGGTCCTGGAGAGGATTCTTCATTCAGAACAGATGTACCAGACACTTCCGGTTCGTCGCAGGATTCTTCAACAGATTCACTGGCATTTTCTGAAGAATCCTCATCATTTATTATGAAATCTTCCATATCATCATCCTCTTCCATATCATCTTCACTCCCTTCATATTCCTTGGGTTCAACAAAGTTGAGAACCCGGCGTGCAGCCCGTCCCCCTTTAGACTGATTTTTAACCAACCGAGCCGAGCGTCTTGTTGGGGGAGTAGAACACCCTTTCGCTTCACCTAATTCATCATCACCACCACCATCATGGTTTGCCCTCTCTTTCCTCATCTTCTTCAGCACCTGACAAATGGGAATCGTTTCATCCTCATCCTCCCCACTCTCAATCTGCGCCGGTGAAGCAGCCTTCGAAGTAACCACTTCGACACCCTCAGCGGTATCCTCATCGTCGCTGTCACAGATTCCACAAAACCCACGCTTCTTGCTGGGCTTACCACCTTCCTCCTGATCATCAACACCATCCTTGCCACTCCCAAGCTCGCCGTCATTCACAGCCTCATCCTCGCTATCACTGGTGACCACCCGCGCCGCCGCCCGCTTCTTACCCCGTGGCGACACCAAGACATCGTCGTCCTCCAAACCCACGCCCACACTGTTTCCCCTGCTGCTTCCACGGCCTCCCCCTGCGTCGTCTCCATCCTCGCTCTCTCCGGCCACCGCCCGCACCGCGCGCTTCCGAGGAGTCGGGACGGCGACGACGCCCTCCTCCTCCGGGCTTCTCCCCTTGCTGCTGGCATCAACAGTAATAAACCCCTCTTCGTCGTCACTGACCTCAATCACATCGCAGGCCACACTCCCTCCCGGCTTCTCGGCCGACTCACGCTTGCTTCCGCGTAGAAGAAGCGACGCCAACCGGCCAGATTTCGGATCCTCATTGCCTGCAGCACGACTCGCCAGGGCCTTCCTCAATCGCGCGTTCTCGGCTTCGAGGAGCGACACCCTGGCCTCCGGTTCCGCGACGCGGGAGGACTTGGCGGCGAGCTCGGCATCGAGGGCCCGGGACTTCGCCGCGGCCCCCGCGGCGTCCATCGCCGGCGGCGCAGAACCGTTGGGGGCGAAACGGAGGGTGTCGGGTGGAAGTTGGAACGTTCTCGATAGCGACGGGAGACGGGGGCAATTTTTTACGCTTTCGGGTTAACAAGACGGGCAGCGAGTTGGGCCTGGAGGAACGGGCTCCAAAAGGGGTTTGAAGATTAAGCCTTTGGGCCGAAGAAATTGCTGTGGCTCCCGTCTTTTTGCTGGGCTGGACGGACCCCCAGCGCGCGAGAGGCGGGTACGCGCGTACACTGGCAACTTTTCTTTTTCTTTTTTTGGGAGAACCACTGGCAACATTTTGTATGTCAGAATTAGCTTCGGCATGTATTTGCTTTTAGCTCTAACTGCAATATTAGTAGTAGTACTTTTCAAAGAAAAATATTGGTGGTAGTATAGTAGTACGGTTGGCATGAGAACACGGTAGATTTTGCATGACGATGCGGAAATCGCACTGGAGATTGAAGTTGAAGCTTTCTAAGCAACAGGAGACCAAATTCTCCAAACTGCCATATATGTATAAAAAAATTCCCACATGCCCGTTTTCAATCCTCACACGCCGTAGAATTTGAAAGGCTATTCAGTATCTAGAAATATAAATAAGAGTTTAGAATTAGATTTCGAAGCAACTGGAGCGATTAGGATCCAAGTTTATATTTGGATGGTTCTGGACGGTACCATGACTCAAACCAAACATGCATTTTTTTTCCTTAAAAAACACTCTGTTAATTGATCACTTTTGATTGTGGATTAGACCAACTTACATGATAGCCACAGCACCAGTGTACCACCACCCAGAGATCTCAAATGCAACTAAGGTAGTGTTTGGTTAGCTCAAATGTAACGTAATCCGATTACTGAAGGTAACGAATCCCATTACATATGTTTGGTTGCGGTGGTTTGTAATCAATTGACATTGTAATCGAATCCCTTACCTAAATAATATCTATACAAGCTTGTTACCCCTCCTCCCCCACCGTAATCAGATATAGCACCCACACAGTAATCTGATTACGTTACCAGAGTGCAACCAAACAAAGAGGGCAATCACCTATTCCACCTCTAAATACACTGTAATTTGATTCCCTTTGCGTTTACATTACCTTAGCACGAACCAAACACTATCTAAGTTTCGGCAATGGCAGCACCAGCACCTATGCGAGGTGTGATTCCACTGACTGAATAATGATCACGGCCATTTCTTCTTTACGAGAAAAAAGATAGAGAGCTCTATCTGTCACTCAACACCATTAGTACAAAAATACAATAATAAAAACATACCCTCTCAACAATAATAGTGATTGCAACGCAGTTTAATTTGTCAAGTTTTTTATGGTAGACCTGTCCACCCAGTTTGAGCCTCCAACCTAGGACCGATGTTTGCATTTTCCGCTAACGAGATGCCGGTGGCGGCGAGACATCCATCGATCCATGGTGATTATCCAAACAACTTGAGTTGATTTATTCAGAAATTGTACGCATATTAATTTTCACAAAATTGTACAGAGATTATTTTATTTTCTAAATGTTTGCACAAAATTTAACAATTGTAAAAAATTGCCACCGATAGCTGGTTGAGAGAATAAGAACGTGATAGCACCTCAGTCGAGGCCCCTGATCGTCCGCAGCTTACGATGGACTTGGCCAGGTAAATTAGTGGGGTGTTCCAATTATTATTGTTTTGCATCAAAAGCAACTGCATGACTCCGCTGAAATTCTATTAGACCCCGTTTGGATCCCTTCGAAATTGAAATCTATTTAATGAAGTAGACTATTTATCTTGGAATGTGGCATTCCACAACTTTCCAAAGTTTATATATAAGCCTATCTTAAATTTATGGGGTGGGAGATGGAAATTGATTCTATAGATCCTCATGATTTCTAATGTGCAACTTATAGCACGCTCTTTGACTCGCTTACCTATGCCATAAGTGCAGCACATAAGTATCTCTCATATGGCCAACAATAATATACAAATATATTCCACATACAACTATATTAGCTTAATTAATTTGTGTCTAAATTATGATTATTAGAATGGAATTTAATTCCAAGGATCCAAATGGGACCTTAGTTGTTATTAATATTTAACCTACACTATAATTCATCTCTTGTATAAAAACGTTATCATGAACTCTTAGATCAAAAGCACTCATAAGTGCATATGACTTTGGAAGTATTATTAAGTAATTGGTCATGCATCCATTTGCAGGAAGGGAGGGAGGCTCCATGCCCCCAAGTCAATAAGCAGAGTCTCTCAAGGATGTATTAAACAGGAGTGCAGCACAGGCACTTAAGCATCCACCAGACTAGAACACAAACACGATAGGACACTCGTTTTGCTACACAAGCATCCTAGTGAGACATCAGGGCCAAACTTAACCGGTCCTAACTTCTCCAGAAGATCCAATAACTAAACACATATGTACAAAAGAGTGAAAACAGCAAGGCAGACAGACGATAAAACATTACGAGGGACAAAAGGTAAGCCTACGGTATACGGGTTACCAGAGCTATGGATGAAAGTAAGGGTCCTCCTTGTTCTGATAAATTGCAAACAGTTGTTTTGAGTAATTTGAAGCCACCCTGCGACAGAACCCAAGAGCATTAGAATCATGCTCCTCCAAATCATCGATGGTCTTCTTCAGTGGACCATCCCGATCACCATCCAGAAGAAATTCTGCTATGCAAGATCCCCTACAATGAACAGCACAGTGTAATCAAAATATCATCAGACTAAGAACATGAAAAAACTCTCTTAGTGCTCATCATTTCATTCTACTTTACTCTTTAAAGAGGAATATTACAGTAGACTAGGAGCTAAAGCAAATGCATCAATATGGTTGTGCGAGTTACATAGCACTGAAATTTCCCCTCAGCAAGGCCCTCAACCTAAACCTTTTAGATGAACAAAACCATAGACAACTTTTTTGAGCATTATGATGACCAATCTTTAAAAAAACTTAGTGAATCTATGTAGATTTTTTAGTTAATTACTTATTTTACAGTGTCTATGTGCATCAAATTATCGTCAATACCTCAGTAGCAATGCAGAGTACTAAACTAATACAATATTAATATTAAACTAATACAATATTAATTTGTAACAAGAAATTTTGTCACATTTAGCAGTTCAACCCACGTGATGTATCTTGCTATAAAAAAACTACAGTAACATAAGGACGAAAATAAGGTACTAGTACTACTTTCCAAATTGAAATAAACAAATAAACAGAGCACGCAGTAGAAGTTGCAACCACCCAATGACTTTACATCATTTTTTCACCTAAAGGAAGACTAGTTAAATGAATATTTCCACAACCATCCCCTTGCTTCTTCTGACTAGCAATGAATCTGCAAGAAAATAAACTAAATAGCTAGCACAGCAACATACCAATGGGCATCGATGTGGCTAAATCCCTGCTTATTATGAAGCAAAGCGGCCTTTTCCAACTGTTCCTCCTGAGTTTGCTTCCGATAGAGGGCACAAACAGCCTTCAGGCAAAGCTCAGGATGTTCGGCGAATGCTGCTAGCATATCTGCCTCAAATTTCCAGTCTTTAGCTTTCTTTTTACGGCCTATGTGAGCCATAACACCTGCGTAGTCTGCCACAGGATCAGACTCTTCTGGTCTTGGAGAGGATTCTTCATTCAGAACGGATGTACCGGACACATCATGGGATTCTTCATCAGATCCACTGGCACTTTCAGAAGAAGAATCATTTATAAACCCGTCTGTATCATTGTCTTCTTCCATATCATCTTCACTCCCTTCATAATCCTTGGGTTCAACAAAGTTGTTCACCCGGCGGGAACCTCGTTCCCCTTTTGACTGATTCCTAACCAACCGCGCCGAGCGCCTTGTTGTGCGAGTAGAACACCCTTTTGCCTCATGCAATCCATCATCAGCATCATCTTCACTCGCCCTCTCTTTCCTCATCTTCTTCAGCACTTGAGAAATGGGAACCATATCATCCTCATCATCCCCACTCTCAATCTGCGCCGCAACTACACGTGAAGCAGCCTTCGAAACAACCACATGAACACCGCCAGTGACATCCTCCATTTCATCATCACTGTCACTGATTCCACACAACCCTCGCTTCCTGCTGGCCTTAACGCCTTCCTCCTGATCATCAGCATCATCGTTGCCACTCCCAAGCTCACCACCCTTCACATCCTCATCCTCGCTATCACTGGTGACCACCCGAGCCGCCGCCCGCCTCTTACCCCGTGGCGTGACCGAAACATCCTCGTCCTCCAGGCCCGCGCCATTTTCCATGTTGCTTCCGCCGCCTCCCTCAGCGTCCTCCGCATCGGCTTCATCCTCGCTCTCGCTGCTCACCACCCGATTCCGAGGAGTAGGGGCGGCAACGACGCCCTCCTCCGGGCTCTGCCCCTCGTTGGCATCAACAGCAGCAGGCCCCTCTTCGTAGTCACTCAACTCAATAATGTCGCAGGCCGCGCCGCCACCGAGCTTCTCGGCTTCCTCGTGCTTGCTTCGGCGTAAACCCGCCGCCAATCGCCCAGATTTTGGATCTCCCGCGCCTTCTCGCCTCGCCAAGGCCTCCCTCAAGCGCTCGTTCTCGGCTTCGAGGAGCGAGACCCTAGCCTCCAGTTCGGCGACGTGAGAGGACTTGGCGGCGAGCTCGGCGGCGAGGGCGCAGAACTTTGCCGCGGCCCCCGCGGCTTCCATTCCCGGCGGACGCGGCGGCGCAAAACCTTTTTGGGGCGAAGTGGAGGGAGGCTGTCGGCTGGGAAGATCGAACGAGACGGGGAGTTGTTCTTTTCGGCTTTCGGGACGGGCAGCAAGTTGGGCCTGGAAAACGGGCTAGCTAATTGCGAAGGACGTGATTGGGCTTGGGCTGCAGAAGAATGGGAGATTAGGTCTTTGGGCCAAAGAAATCGCAGCAACTGGCTGGCGCGTCTTTGCTGCCGGCCGGCGGGCTGGACCGAGAGATTTCAAATTTGCCACCCGCGCAGCCGCGCTAGAGCTCGTTTGGCACATTCTCTGAATAACATTTCAGCAAGACATACTACCAAGTACCAGCGAATTAACTAGGAAAATACTGAACTGAGTAGCATTCTATAGCACCAAGACATACTAGAAGTACAGGATTAAGATACCTCCTAATAACAGTAAAAATGAGCTGTAGCCACCGCTAAATACGAGTGATATACGTTAATGATACTCCATCCGTTCTTAAATATACGATATACGGCGTGTAGCCATCTAGCTTCCGATTTGTCTCCTGCGTCGATGCGTAGAAGACATGCATGCGATTATGTACAAATTATCCCAAGTGAAGTGATTATCATAGCGACATTTTTTTTTCTTTAGGAGAAAGAAATAAGAGACCTTTATTTACCACTTAGTATAGTCGTACAAATGCTTTGATTTATTCACAAATTGTACACAAATTATTCTTTTCGATGAAATTGTACACAAATTATTAATACTACAAGAATCGCCACGGATAATCTGGTGGTGGTGAAAGAATGACGTGGTTAATTGCCACGGATAGTCTCAGTTGTGGCCTTCGGATCGTCCGCAGCCCATGATAGACTTGGGCAAGCGGCTGACCTTCTCCACGCCCTCCTCGAGCACCACCCCCATGCCCATGTACACGTGCGCCTCGATGTGGCAGTGGAACAGCCACACCCCGGGGTTGTCCGCCACGAACCTCACCGCCGTCCACCCAAGCGGGTGCAGCGCCACCGTGTTCTTCATCACCGGGTCCCTCAGGTTGAACTTTGCCGCGTCCCTCCCCGGCTCGAACTTGCCCTCGCCGTAGCCAAGCACCCAGAAGTCGTGCCCGTGGAGGTGCCACGGGTGCGTCTCGCTCATGCCGTTGAGCGCCGCCGTGTTCTGCAGCACCACGTCCACCACCGACCCCAGCGCCAGCCGGTACGCCGCGCTCGCCACCGTCCCGTTCGCCGCCGGCGGCGAGGCGATGTCGTAGCTCCTGTAGTTGTCGTACGCGTCCGCCGGGGGGCGCTGGTCGTCGTACGCGCCCCGGAGCCCGCGCTTCATCGAGACGAGGTACGGCGTCGCCGGGAACCGGAGCGACACGCCGTTGATGGCCCACCGCACGTGGCCGTCGATCCTGTTCTGCGTGTTGAGGAGGAGGAGCGTGCGGTCGGGCCTCGGCGGCGCGGGGAGGACGTGGTCCGGGTGCGCGGCGGCGAGGGACCTGCTCTGCGCGACCCTGGGCGCCGCGTCGTCCCACGCGGGGCCCGCTGGCGGCGGCGTCGGCGGCGGCGCCCGCGGGTCGTTCCCGGCGTAGCTCAGGACGGCCATGGCGCTCGGCGTCTTCCGCCTGCGGCCGACGACGTGCGACGCGGCCCAGTAGTTCCGGGACGGGTCCTGGTCGGCCTTGACTAGAACCGAGTACGTCTCGCCGGAGTAGACGAAGAGGCTGTCCACGACCACCGGCCTCACGTAGTGCCCGTCGGCTTCCACCACCGTCATCGAGTGGCCCTCGATCTCGAAGTTGAGCGACGAGAGCGACGTGAGGCTGCCGATGCGGAGGCGGTAGGTCTTCCCCGGCACGGCGGTGAACAGCGCCGGCAAGGCGCACGAGGCATTGCAGGCGGCGGCGCCGCCGCCGGGAGCAGCAGGAGAGCAGCCGAACATTCCTCGGCCGTTGATCAGCAGAGACTGTGGCTCGCCGACGAACTCGAGGGGGTCGGACGCGAGCCCGACGGCCTGCTCGTAGACGCTCTTGTGCCACCAGTCCATGAGGAGGACGGTGTGCTCCTCGTCGTAGGTGAAGGGCTCGACGACGCCGTCCGACTCCGACACGACGAGCATGCCGTCGAGCCCGGCGACGCGCTGCATCCCGTAGTGCGCGTGGTACAAGTACGTGCCCGGCTGAAACCACGTCGTACGTCGGATAGGTTAGCTTATCAGCTCAGATGAAAATGTTGTAGCTGTAGCAGTTAGCGTGCACGCTCACCCTGTCGACGACGAATCTGTAGGTGAAGGACTCGCCGGGCAGGATGGGGCACTGCGTGACGCCGACGGTGCCGTCGGCCCACGGCGAGCCCCGCTGGCGGATGCCGTGCCAGTGGATGCCCGTGTTCTCGGTCTCGAGCATGTTGCGCACGGTGACCACGACGGTGTCGCCCTGCGTGGCGCGGATGGTCGGGCCCGGCGCCTCGCCGTTGACGGTCACGGCCAGCTTCTCGAAGCAGTCCAGGGACTTGCGGTGGTAGGCGATGTCCCACGTGTGGTGGTGCACCTTGGCCTCCGCGGAGAGCGCCGCCAGCGAGCACAGAAAGGCGCCGAGGACGACGGCGAGCATCGGCCGCCGCGACGGTGCCGCCATTCCGTCTTGAATGAAGAAGGGAGGTCGAACACGATCGATTGCTGCCTGCTGAGCGATTGTTGTGTGTGTTTAAGCCCCTACAAGGAGGCATTTTATACGTGCTGGTTTGAGCGTGTCGCGAACCGGTCAGTGCAAGTTGGCATGGGCATGTGCTCGTCTAGTCGTCTTGGGAGCAGATGATTGAAGAAAACCAGTGAACGCATGGCTCGGGAAGCCAGCTACTTCCTTCCTCCTGTCCGGATAACAAGTCCATCTAGATTTGTTAATAACTCTTAGGCCAATCTTCTTTACCTTTTAACCACGAATGAATGCCTAGAATTTTACTTTCATATAACATATATGGTACTCCCTCCGTTCCAAATTATAGGTTATTTTGACTTTATTAGATTCATAGACTTTGTTATGCACTTAGATATACCCTATGTCTAGATACATAATAATATCTATGTATCTAGAAAAGTTAAAACGACCTATAATTTGGAACGGAGGGAGTATCTCTTTTCATTGAAGATAGTATTTTGTTGTAAATAGCATTGCTAGTCAAAGGGTGATATTAGAAACCTTGCCAATGTCCCAATAAACTTAATGTTGATGAAGCGGATCATGCTACATCTCAGAAAGCGACCCCCCAGGCTTCGGCACTGCATTTTAACGTGCTCCATTGTCAATTTTTCTGATCGATTCCAACTAGTAACACGATTGAGTTTGGTCAACGAATGAAATGGATAAAAAAAGGAAAAAGAAATGATCGATCCATCGACACTGCTTACTGCTACACGCGGCTGACCCGTGCCTGCTTTCTACACGTGGTATAGTATAGTTTTCTGATTTAGTAGTTGGTAGATCCTGTCAGCATACCGCAAGTGGAGTAACAAACCTGAGCGCCACAGCTCAACGGCCCCCTATGGGCTATGGCTTCCAATTTTCCACTAAAATTTTTTGAACTCTATTAAATTTTGAAAAAATTACCACTGTTAAGTTTCTGGCTACGCCCCTGGTTTTAGTGCGTTGCTGCTGCATACTGCTGAACTTGTTACTGACCCCCTGGTTTTAGTGAGTTTGTTTAGATTACAAGTTGTAGTTCTAGATGAACTAATCTTTCTCTAACGTGAGCTATATCTCTGCAACTTGATAGCATCCGAGTACAACACAATTGGTACTCGGTTACATGAGATAAACAGCCACTAATTCTAACACGCATCCCCATCTTCGGCTACCAGGCAGGTCTTCCCCCAGCATGTACGCACTCCACCGAGCATGAGCTCAGACGCAGCCGAAGTTGATTTGGCCAATCCTTGGACGCCGCCGCGCATTGAAATTCGATGCCGCTGTTGGAATTGATCTCCTAGTGGCGGCAGGGGAACACGGGCGCAGGTGCAGTAGCAGAAGCCGCGGCGGTGTAGTTGATCTCCTAGTTCTCGCGACACGCAGCGCCTCGGCCGGCCACGCCCCGCGAGCGCAGCGAGTTGTCCGGGCCGACGAGACTCGCCTGCAGTTGGTGCCTCTGCGTTGAGTCACTGCCGTGTGGGTCCGGGTCCACATGACAGGGACTCAACTGCAGAGGGACCAACTGCAGTATAGTTGAGACGCTGCGTGCTGTCCGACACGCAACATTGACGCACGGCCAGCTTTCGCCCGGTGCATGCAGGTCGTATTCTGGTGCAAAGGAGCGCATCTCTCGGCCGGGCTGTCGCCAAGGTCGTGCAACAGAAAGGGACGAAGTGAACGGCCAGGCCGCCAGACGATACCATGGAGCGCGGCGGCGCCACCAAAGCGCGCCAACAGAGGCGCCTACCTTTGTTCGCATCGAGCCCGCGACGCCAGATGCGCCGTGCCGCGCCGGCCGGAACGCGCTTGACCGCGTTTGCCTGGCGAACCGGCTGCTGCCATGTGCACATACTTAGCCTTCATCGCCAGGCGACGCGCTCGGCGTCTGCCGAGCTCTGATACTGCTGCATCGCCCTCTTCGCGATCACCAAGAGGTGACAAACCACTGCGATTGTTGCTGCCATGCCCGCCCGGCCCCGTCGCGTGCCGTGACCTCAAGACTGCGGCTGCTCGCTTCGTGCGACCCCGGTGCGGCGAATGGAGCGCCCCCCCCCCCCCCCCCCCCCCTACTTGCTACGGGGGTGAGATCGGTGGTTCATGGGCGGGATGGGGCTCCTCGATTCCGGCGGGGAGGACGGCAGCGGACGGGCAGCAGCAGGAGCGGACCCCGACTAGGGGGCTATATGCAAAATACAGGGTCCTAATTTAATTTAGGGGTCTATATGTAAATACTCGGATCGCGATTAATACTCGGGTGGCGCCGTGGCGGAGCGACGGTGACCCAGTGAGGGATGGCCGCTCGCCGCCGAGTGGAGATGTAGCCTGCGGGCGGGGCGGTGCCCTCGGACGGAGGTGGTGCTGCGACGGTTTACACGATGGAGTGAGGGTGCGTGATCGTTGTGCGCAGCGGTTGCCTGCCTCCCGCCGCGTTTGAGCCGCTCGCCCACTGCACCGGCCGGCTCCGCCGCTACTCATCGTCTGCCAAGCCAACTCCCGGCAGCTCATTCTACTTTTAGAAGCTACAGACGCCTGGTCCTAATGCAATCGTCTCCGCTTGCTTTGCTTGCGACCTCGTGTGGTGGCGTCGCCTGGCCGGTTCGCATTCAGTGTCCTGGCGTGTCGCCGGCGTGTTCGCTGCTTTGCCTGCGAGGGGCCAATGCTGGTTTGACTTGACTCTGACTTTGCTCAAGCTCCATATTGTTTCTTTGGAGTCACAGATCAAAGATGATTAAAGATTGTTCTTCAGTCTTGAGTGTTGGTGTGGATGAATTTTTTATGTTACCTCTGACACTGATGGAAGGAATATCAGTATTGAACGGTAGCCGATGCGTTCTGTGTCTTCTATCCAGAATCCCTATTTACAGTCAGTTTCTTTATTTGGAAATCTGATGAATTTGTCACATTAGACAGTGGCAATCAGGATACGTCATAGAACTTTGCTTTTACTGCTAAATGTGCAGCATTTTGAATGGGCTTGGTCCTATTAGTTGAAGGCAGGAACTATTGTGTTTGTATGGTCAGATTTTATCCATCAGTTTATGAGCTTCTGACTATTCAGGTGTGTTGAAATTTGTAGTTGAATACTGAACTATCTAGTTAGCTTAGGATCCAACTGGATTTTCCTAGCTGAATGCAGCATACATCCTTTTTTTTTTTTGTTGCGGTGGACCAATAATGCTAGGTACAGCATGTGAAGATGTTACGGGGAATTTGAGATCATCATAAGAAAATGGATGAATCGTTAAAGCTATGTATCATGTTGTTCTGAGAGAGAGCCATAGAATCAGTGGAGGGCAAAAAGATGAAATTTGAAATAGTAAGTTATCCAATTTACACTCGTCCATCATAAAGGAATTGCACATCAAGCAACTAACTATTTTCCTGTCCTCAGTTTTTGAGTCAATGTTGCCTGGATACTAGTTTTGGGTTCTGCACACCCTTTACTATACTAGTTTTGAGTCTATTTGAAGATGCTTGCACTGTGAAGACATTACCGGTTAACATTAACACTAACTCACTGAATATACAAAGTCCCAGTATCTCTGAATGCTAACGTCATGTCTTCCCTAACCTCTTGGCTCTTGCTGTTCTTGCTTTGTCCCTCTGAATCCTCCCATTGTAGAACAGAGTCCATCAAGATACGAATATGTCGTGAGCAGAACAATTAATTAGGACGGCCGTACGTCAACATTTGGAATCAGATGTAGAGGGTATTGAGATTGACAAAAGGTACGCGGCCCAATCCATCTCAAAGCCAACAGCGTTGCCCCACGAGTGGCCCTCGTCGGCCAACTTCTCCACGGTTCCTTCCTGCAGGTTCAGCGCGTGCGCGCCTCCGCCATCTCCCATCGTGAACACGACCAGGCCGCTCTTCTCGCCAATCCACCGCAGTTTATGCGTGCGAAGGTCTCGGCAGTTCATCTTCATGTGGTGCACCATGATCGCCTCCTCATCAGAGCTCGATTCCTTCCTGCCGTTCTGGAACTGGAAGTCGTCTCCATCTCCACCAGGGATGTCGAAGTACGAGTTCTTCGCCAGGGATGTCGAAGGCGCGGCGCCAAATTCTTCCGGCTGCTGCTCGTCTACAACGACCGGCAGCGTGGCTTCACCGCGCTCCGGTGCTACTCCTCGGACACCGGCCGCTGGGGAGAAGAGGCCAGGTCTGCGGTGAGCGTCTCTACCGGGGAGCTGCGCCACGTTGTCCCCGCCGCCGTGCTGCGCGGCGTGTGGCCTTCTGGCCGTATAAAAATTCGGGAAATATTTTCGCCGGCCGTCCTCTTTTCGCCGGCCGGCCGTGTGCGTGCGTAGCCCAAGTTGAAGTTGAGAAACCATGGGAGGAGCAACCACTGTGGGAGCCGGTACGTTATTGTCTCACATTCTTGTTCGTGAGACGCAACGACGACTCCAAGCGGTGGTGGGCGTGGCTTCTCCTGGGTCCTCCGTCTCGCCAAAAGCGCTGTCGCAGCCGTTGCATCACGGGACGCCCTCATCATATGCACGCACCATGCCGTCTGATCACCTGGGTTCCGGTTGGCTGCTTCCTTCCTTTTGCCGCGGACGACGACTGCCCCCAGGCCCCAACCGATTGGTTGGACGGCCGTCGCCGGCCGGCGGATTTTATTCGATGCGCTCCGGTCGCAGCTGCGTGTGCGTGCGGGCCGGTACTAGTACAGCTAGTGTACTAGTAGCAACTAGCACCACTTTCGGTTGCGACCTTTTGGCAACAGGGCGCCTTTGCATATGGGCCTGCAGCCCTGCACTGCATGAGATTTTTTTTTGCTGCAATTTGTTTCGGCCAACTTGTTTTTGCTTACGAATTCCCAATCTTGGTGATGTATGTAAAGTGCGCAAAAGTACTACGGAGTACTAGCACCAGTGAAGACAGCATTTCGTTGCAAGTAGTGGTTTGTTTTGTTCAGTGCGTAGCATCACTGTCTGCAGTGTTACCTGCTCCACGTACGTAGCAATGCTGGTGCCATCGTTTTAGTTGAGATGTTAGCGTCCACTATATACTACTGGCCACTAGACCATGCATTACACTCGTAAGTGTTACAGATGCTCCAGCACTGGACCATAGCGGGCGGGCGTACAGGTGCATGGCATTGACCTGAACTGTCGCCGGTTGGTAACATCTCGCGTACTAGTGCTTGGCATCTCGCGTCGGCTACGCCACCTGACTGAGACAGCCAACTGCAGTCTCTCAAGTCTGAGCCACCCCAGTCGAAGCCTGCCGCCTGCAAGGTTGGTTGGTTGGGCCACACCACACGATGCATACACTTGCGGCTCGCCGCAGCCGAACACGCCGCCGGGCGGCCGGACCAGCCACTCACCTTTCAGGTTGCCGCCCGGCCGCATGGATGCTATGGTGGGCGCTCCTAGATGCATCAAATGACGACGTGAGACGACGACGATCGACGGAGGCACGGAACCAGCCGGACCAACAGACGGACGGGCGCCGCTGCAGGGGACCTCGCCATCGCATCACGTGAAGGACGTGACCCTCGCAACGCCCGGAGCCGGCCGTGCACCACCACCACCCACATCACAGGTCCCCAAAAGCGAACCCGTCTCCGGGCGCTTTTTCCTCTGCTCCGATCGGTCAACCTGCCGTGCTGTGGGCGTTGACATGCGAGAGCTAGCGGGTGCCAAATTGCCAACCGCCACCGTACCGGCGGCAGGGCCGGGCACGGACGCGCGCCGTCCGCCGTCCACCTGGCCCTGCTGGGCTGCGTAAACGCAACCACTTCACTTGCCATCCATCACCTACTGTGTCCATCCATGCCGAGTTACTCGATCGCTCATGTACACGCGCCCGCGCGTCGCTTTCACGTACGCTTTCACGCGTCCTCTGACAGCGTAGGCCACCCGTTCGCTCTTGCCGCAGGCCGCCTGCTGCTCTGCAAGTCGGTTTGCTGCTAGCTGGTTGCATTTCTCGTGAGTGCCCGAGAGGCGAGAGAGAGCACTCGCGACCGTAGCTTTGTAGTTTAAAAGGCAGTATAAAAGGCGTCCACCCCCACGATCTCTCCCCGCAGATCGATCCCGACGATCGAGAGACACGAGGCTTTGTAGTTGTAGAGACCAAAGAGAGAAAGAGATCCCAGATCTTGTATCTTCCATGGAGACGATGATGGCGGCGGACGGCGGGCGGGAGGCGGCGGCGAGGTCGTCGTCGTACGGGGGGAAGAGGGACGACGGCGGCCAGCAGCAGCACCGGCAGGCCGGCGTCGGGTGCGGCGGCCACTACTTCCAGATGCCGCTGCACTACCCGAGGTATACCCGGGAGGAGTACGAGGCGATGCCCGAGTGGCAGCTGGACCGCCTCCTCTCCGAGTACGGCCTCCCCGCCACCGGCACCCTCCACCACAAGCGCACCTTCGCCATCGGCGCCTTCCTCTGGGGCGCCAACGGCGGCGGCAACCACTGATGACCGAGCTACCTAGCTTTACCTCATCTGGCCAGCAGTTTTATTTCCTCATCTAGCTTCATCGATCGTACTCCGTAACTAGTTTCCGTCCTAGCTTGCACTCTGTATATCGTGTATGCGCGTTGTCAGGAGAGAGTTCAACTAAGCACGTAGTCACCTGCTAGTTCTGTGCTGATCAGGTCTTGTTTGCTAGCTTTGGTTACCTCTTTGCATATGTTGGTCTTGGTGAGAGGATTGATCTGATCAGATGACGAGCCCTTAGCACTACGTACTGGCACATCATTCCGTTG
The DNA here is from genome assembly GCF_000263155.2 of Setaria italica. Taxonomy (NCBI): domain Eukaryota; kingdom Viridiplantae; phylum Streptophyta; class Magnoliopsida; order Poales; family Poaceae; genus Setaria; species Setaria italica. Next base: position 2,041,773 of record NC_028454.1, on the reverse strand, counting down.
TTGTTTCTTACTGTATTGGCCTAAATAGCTTGCTAGACATATAGCTGTGTCTTGTAACTGTTGTAAAATAATGTGCCGGTTTATATATTGCTAGGTAATTGGAGTATGTGTCTGGAAATGTGTGTTTTCATGCTCATCTCATGCTTGACGTAACACGTTAGGTGACCAGCGAGAAAGGCATGCAGCAGCTCCTGTTGAGCTCGATGACCCTACACGCCTTCCCATGACCTGGAGGGCGTACGTTCAAGCCGAGCAAACTACCATATACTCCTTTCTACACATAAGTTGGCACTCTGACCGTCTATAAAGTGATTGTGTTCTAGATCAAAACTCATCCTTAGTGGCAGTATGCAAAATGACTGGTACGCGGTGCTGATACATGTAACAAGCCTCATCGCTTGGTTTCATATCCAATATGACATGCATGTGTGCTCGCTTGTTTATATGCAAACAATGTTAATTGACTAAATTCTCTTAAAAAATGTTAATTGACTAAATTTAATACAAAGGCAGATTAGTATACGAAGAAAAGGTGGAATGTTCAAACTGTTAGTAATGTACTAACAAAGCCTCTCTCTTTTTCTTTTTTTCATTTTTCAACAACAAAAGCAACATTCGATACATACAAAAACACAAACAATAAATTGTTACCACCAATTAATGCCTTAGCAATGTTTACAATAATGAAGAAGCACACAAGCATGCCAGCTTAAGCCTCGAAGTATTTAATCTAAGAGCTAGCGAAATCATATCGTAACTTTTTATCTAAGAAATAGGCTCATCTATCATAGAGAAATACTGCAAAGCTATATAGTACGTGTGGCTTCTGGGCCGGGATTGGCAAGTTGGAAAATTAGACCTAAACTATAGGTGATCCCATGGAGCTGCCCTAAAGTCTGAGTTTGCTGTAATTTGTCTAGCCCATATTCTAATCTGGCATGAGAGGAGTAAACAACCAAATTCTAACATTTGAACTCATCTATAAGGTGCCCACGACTCATACACATGTCACGGACCCACATGGCCACATCAGCCCAAGGCTCATTTTGACCCAACAAGGGAAGTTAATTAAGAGGACTTAATACATCATATATGCATATAGCCTTCAAGGGTTCAATGTAAACCTTTGGGACAAAGCTGGGGGATTAATTTGAATGTTACTGTTTCGCAATTTTTTTTTAATATTACCGAGAAAAGCTATATTCGAATTTCAACGCATTGCAGTGATGTGGATAACAACTACCTTTTCTTTTTTCTTTTTAGAAAGCAGGTCCCAACCTTTTTGCTTTGCTTCAAAGCCAAATAAAAAGGTTATATCCTGGTACGATGCGTTAGCATTCCGCCCAGGAAATTAAAGATGAAAAGATACGCAGTTGACCGAGTGGGATACCCAAGCCAACGCCGACACACCAAACGGCCGGCCAGGGAAGCAAAGTCATCCACCGACCTCGGTGGCCGCCTGCTGGCCGGCCGGAGCCATCAATCACACTTCTCGCTCGTACGGAGTGTGAACACCCAGCGGTCTTCGATCAGTTTGAAAGCAAAGCAAGGCAAGCACACTTGGAGAACTCATGACGTGATGGGAGCAAAGTTTGAAAGCTAAAGATATAAACATTTGCATCTTTTAATCTTTTTTTTTAAATATAAAATCTGTCGAATTGAGCTTAACAACACCAAATCAAACAGGTCCGATCAGGCCGGTTGGGTGAGTGACAGGAACCGCCCGTTTTTAGAGTGGAAAGGCCTGTCAGCTAACCTCTTCTCTCACGTCGCTTTCCGATGCTCCTAGACGAGTAGCTCTCTCAATGCATGCCGGCCGGCCGTCGTGGCCTCCTCTGGATCGGTCTTGAGGTTGCGGTCGTAAGCTCGATGACGACGGCCATTTCGCGGCTCATTCGTTGAACCCACAAGGCTCGTCATGTTGCCAACTTTTAGGTCCCCCAACTAGCTCGTTGCAAGATATTCGTCGTCTTATGCTAGACTCCTCGCGGGTCCGGTCTAGTTCATCATATCATCTGCGAGCTAGCGCTCCACGTTGTTGTATTGGAATGGTAATTTGTTAGTACTCACTGCATTCCAAATTATAGATAATCTTGGTTTTATCCTAAATTTAATTTCTTTATTTTTATCAGATTTATAAAAAAACATTCATCAAATTTGTTTTTATAAATTCATCATAAAATGTCTCTTTAATTATGCATTTATTTGGCACTGTCGCCATTAATATCCTTTAATACGAGTTTGGTTAAAGCTAGAAAAAGTTTAGAATGGAATAAAATTAAAAGAAACAAAACTGAAAGATCTGTCTGTAATATTCTGTGTTGAGAGTTTGGCGCTACATCACCTTTTTTAGACGATCAAACCTATCAGAGGGCCCACAAGTAGTGACACGTTTATGAGTGGCACGAGCCAGATCAGATAGATATTCACGGCGTGTCAGCTTGTGGGAGAGGGAGACGAGTAGTGATACGTTTAGGAGTGGCACGTTTGCTCTCTCTCTCTCTCTAGCTCACCACCAGAGCCAAAACCAAAGAGGAAAAGCGTAAAACAGAGGAGTGGGGGAGGGCATGGCTCAGCTCCTGCACCTGCCGGACCTCGCGGCGGCGCGGCCGCCGGCGAGGAGGAGGGGCGTGGCGGTGGCGGCTTCGGGGGCCCGCGTGAAGCAGGGGGAGGCGGGGAAGAGGCGGGTGATCAGGGTCGCCGACCCCGTGCGGGAGGGCCGGCTGCCGGTCCCGCCAACGCCGCCGCTCTTCGCCGCGCCGGTCACGCCCTCGGAGTCGCCGGCGGCGTCCAGGCGGCGGGAGGAGGACGAGGAGGAGAGGCAGAGGTACTACCTCAACATGGGGTACGCGATCCGGACGCTCAGGGAGGAGCTCCCCGATGTGCTCTACAAGGAGCCCAGCTTCGACATCTACAGGTTCGCCTCCCTCTTGGATTGATGAAAGTTTGATTCTTTGTGGTTTAGTTGAGCTTCTTTAGGCGGATTCGAATTGAATTAGTGGTAAAAGTTTGGTCTTTTTCAGAGGTAAGCGCTTCAATTCATTATTAGGGAGACTTTTCAGTACCTGCTAAGAGTTGTCACTGCACCTACTTGGCTACTTCTAATTACGACATGTGTATACCTTAAGTTAAGCTGCCTTCTCATGTAGCTTGTGATCTACACTAGCTGCCACTGGACAGATCTGTGTTTTTTTTTCTCGTTAAGGAACACAGATTTGTATATAGACTTGATTATGTTCAGAATGCGGTCCAATAATCAGCAGTTGTAAATATTTCAGAGATCATGGTGGACAGCAACACTTTGCTTCTTGACTGATTGAGAATTCGACCCTATCTTACGATATTGCTTTTGGCTGGAAATGATAGTTTAGCTTAGCTAGAGTACCATCACCGTTGATGCAGTGGCTAGTCTTGGAGTAGGAATGGAGGAGCGTTGTTGGTGTTTCTTACTGGTCTGCTTGTTAAAGTTGTCATCTAGCATCTGAAGAGTCATATTCAGATTTGAAGCTCATATATTTGTCCATACATAATGTTAATTAGGATATAGTCCGTTTATGGATATGAGCGATGGCCTTGTCTATAGAGTTGCGTTCTTAGCTGTTGGAGAACATGAGTATTTTCAAGGACTATGTGATGAACCAATACTCCTATAGTGTTGAGATTGAGTCAACCATCCCCATAATGAACTGCAATGTGGAGTGGCTGACTTTTTTTTTTTTTGACTGGAGACTGGGAGGTTGTTATGATATGACATCTTATTTCAATTCGTATTTGTTCATTTGTATGGTTAGTTTCTATATGCCCCATTGTCTTTTTATGTTAGAATCATATTCAGAACTGAAGCTCAGATATTTTAACCCCTATATAATGTTAATTTGGACACAGACTGTATGGGGGTTTGTATATTGAGCTGTCATCTTCAGCTATCAGCAAACGAGGGTATTTTCAAGGACTGTGTGATGACCCTGGACTCCTGCAGTGTAGATTTTGAGTTGAACATCCCCATGATGTACTGAAATGTTGACCGGAGAAATTATAAGCCTTAAACTTGAGCCTTTAGTGCCGTTCACATGATTAGATTTGTTATGATATGACATCTTGTTTCAGTTATTTTTTGTATTTATGTGATTGATATTTGTCACCTTGCCTTCCTGTTGTTAGTTTAGTCCTCAACTCCGGGCTCACTGATTATTAGACACAACCTTATATTACGTCTAATGGTTTTCATAGTTGGGTCAAGGTCTGCCACCCTTTCTCATTTTTTTCAAGCTACGTGACTATTTAAACGCATCCTCATTCAGTCAAGATTTTTATTGTTCTGCAGTGTCGTCTGATTCCTGTTGGGTTTCAACTCTAGCCTACCCCAACTTGCTTGGGACTGAAAGGCTTTGATGCTGCTGTTGTTGTAGTATCGTCTGATTGTCAGACTTTTATTCAAATGCATCTGTGTCAGTTATTGGTTGCTCATGTACATTTTGTTTTGGCTAACTTTATCAGCTTCTCCATTTCATGTTTAACCTTCTTACTGTACTGCAAACATAATGCTAAGTCTTCCTCCCTTTTGTGAAAGAAATGAAGTCTGTCTTTAACCTTTCTGTAGTCAGTAGCTTTGAACGATTTGGTTTGCATACAACGCAGTATACCACTGTTCCTTTGAGCATTTTCTGAACTGTATAATGTTAACTCACATACCCAGAAGAGCAATTAAGATAACAGAAAAATACTGTATGCTGTTTCTGTACTAACATGTTAGCTTTGCATCAGTATGTACAGCTGTTATTTCAATCTTCAGTCTTCACTGTGTACTGTACTGGTTTGATGCTTGACATGAGTTCTTGCTTGAATTGGGTAGCTCTGGTCTGCAACTGTAGATTGTGGCAACACTTAGGTCACATTTTCTTTAGAGCTCGTTAGCTGTTGTGTCGTATCATTTTTTTTCCCTAATTCTATTTGTTACATTTTTTCAGAGATGACATTGTCTTCAAAGATCCTTTGAATACATTCAAGGGCCTGGAAAATTACAAAAGGATATTCTGGGCACTACGTTTTACTGGCCGGATCTTTTTCAAAGCACTGTGGGTTGATATAGTCAGTATATGGCAGCCTGCTGAGAACCTTATCATGATTCGCTGGATTGCCCACGGCATTCCTCGAGTTCCGTGGGACGGGCTCGGTCGCTTTGATGGCGCTTCTGTGTATAAACTCGACAAGAATGGGAAGATCTATGAGCATAAGGTGCACAATGTTGCTATGAATCCACCAACAAAATTCAAAGTCCTACCAGTCCATGAGCTAATCAGATCACTTGATTGTCCTTCTACTGCAAAACCAACTTACTTTGAGGCCTCATCTCAATATTTGTGCACAGCCCCGTCTTATTTGAGATTAGCATGGATAAAATGCTACATCTCATTGTGCCGTATGCTTTCGCTAGCAAATCTGGGAGAAGGATAGCATGGGTTTAGCATTATACTTCCAAATTTTGTATTTTCATTGTATGATAGCGCACGAAGTTACTGAGTAAATTGAGTCATAACAGTTGTATATATGTACAGTGATAGTTTATAGAATAAGAATTGCTCTTAGTTAAGGTGTACAAACTGTAACGATGCACTTGTTATTGATTGTTAAATATCAGTCAGCAACCTAGTCTGACATGTTTCTATTCCCAGTGTCAAGAGGTGTTGTTGTGGCCAAGTTGACTGGGAATATTTGTGTTAACCCTCTGCACCTTACATCTGCGATGTCATATATGCTGATAAAAAATAAAGGCGCAACGATTGCCTCATCTGTGCCAATCCAAAAACACGACAGACTTGGCACACTTGTCTCACCAGTGCAGATATAACCCTGACTGGGCAAATTTAACTCGGCATATTTGTTAACCCTATATCTGGATTGGGTTTTTGGATTAGCACAGCTGAGGGATTCGTTGCACCTTTATTCCCTCACCTGCAGCAAGCATTCTATAGTAATTCACTTTACAAATGCTGGCAAACTTGAAAGTTTGCATCTTAGTCGAAACCCACATGTTGCTGGTCCAAAATGGTGAAGTTTAATATAATAAGAAAAAATATTACGTTGAATAATTTACCCCGAACACGAACTAAATATTTGATACGATGAAAATTGGGTTGGATCCTTACCCCTTGCGTTGGTCCTGATGAAAACCTTCACGTTTCTCATACTATCCTTGTCCAGGAAACTCTTCCAGAAGCTCGGAAGCTGTTGGGCAGCGTTGGAGATTCGTACGGAGTTTTCCTAACCGTCCGATTAAAACCCGCCGTCTCCTTCACTGCTACCCCCACCACTCCCGTCGCAACCTCCGCCGCCGCCCCGCCAATAATGCTTCCATTCATGATAGGAATACGACCTTCCAATAATTTGCAGGAAGATTTAGGACAAGCAGATGCCAGGGCAACCTCAGTACCTCACTGCATCAAATTGCCCCTTAGATATGCTGTCCGTAACCATTTACAAGGCCTCTTTCGTTTTATTAGGACAACCCTCTGACAAACAATTAGCAGAGCATTGCAAGTTTTCACATTGCAACGCAGTTATTTGCAATGCAAATTGGTAATTAAGTGTGAGCTATTTGATTGGTTATTTCTACAGATCAAGTAAAAGAGGACATTAGATTGTCTGATCTTAAACACTTGATACTGAAAAAAGGGGAAAAAGTATCATAAGTTTTCCCTCAATAGTTGAGACTGCCTTCATCTCAGATGTCTATATTCTTTGCTTGCTTCCAAAGTTCCAAATAATTATGTTTTTAGCCCAATGTATTGGCTGTCTTGTCATATGCATTTCTCTAAAAAGAAGAATCGAAAACCTAAAACCATACCTTACACATCATTGACGTGGAACAAAAATTAATACTTAATCAGTGCTTGGTGGTTTGAATGCTTCCAGGACAATGGATAATGCAAACAGTTCCCTAATCCCCACCAAAATATGGATAATACATGTCAACTAAACAATAGACTTGGGAAAAAAGAACCAAGACTTTTTTTATTTAAAAACACTTGATTCCATGATTTCTAAGCTATTCATTTACAAATTTGGACAGCACAAAAGGTAAGAAATCATATATCACAAACCTGGCGCACATCTTGTGTTTGCATGGTCAAACATTCAATAAAACCCAAACTTTTGGACATTATATTCTTGCAATTTGACATTGATGAAGTTTTACCAAATAGCACACAAATTGAAAATAACACATAATATCACCAATTCAAACCATGTTAGTTGGCCTAATAGCTTCACCCTCATACTCCTTTTTGCACCATACTAACTATTTCAGAGAATTACCAGCTTTCCAGTTGTTGTGGTGATCAATGACACAACAATGAGAATTTGGGGAGAGATAACGGCATCAATGACATAGGACAACTTTGGAACAGATATGGAAAGTTTACCTTGAAAAATCTAATATTCAAATTTGAACATAGATTTTTTTTGGCTTACCCTTCTCTATCCTGTAGCAGAGTTATTAAAAAGGCTGATGGGTTCATAGCCTCAGTAGACATTCAGCATAACACCCGGTAACCAAAAACTAGCATAATGTATTCTGATTTCATTGATGTGTCCATGAATCAATTAATATTCTCTGATCGCCCGAAAGTTTCTCTCAGAAATATTATTACTTGTCACCTAATAGATCTCATAAGCCAAGTATTCATGATGTGGGTATCTGAAAACAAAGCCACATCTCTCTACAAAATAATCTGCTCCAAACATGTACACTCCGATGCAATGTGAACCTGGTAAACTATACAGCGTAGACTACCAAATCAAACAATTACTTCAGATGATATATTCCAATTCACCATCAGTACATACATTATAGAGCTAGAGCATCTGACATTACCTGTATCGATATTTTTTATCTACTTGCACCACCATCTTAGCCTCTCAACAAATCTATATATAACCTCCCTCCATCCATAATACTCCACACTTCAACAGCCACTTCAACAGCTGAACTGAAGAACAGACAGAACAGTTATATCCGTATCAATGGACCTCCTCAGTGCAATCCTAGAGCTGTTGTTTAGGAGGCACCTTTGAATTGGGGAATGAATGGAAAGAAGGGTAGTATAAGGATTGATATCTGCCTACCATCAAACATTGTGGTGCCAGAAGCTGTAAAGAAGCCAATCACTGAAGAAGTTCCCTCCCCCAGAAAGTGGCTACGTGATGTCTGGGAATTTGCAAGGCAGGACACGAACAGGGTCACCTTTGCACTCAAGGTTGGCCTTGCTTGCCTCCTTGTGTCACTGCTCATACTCTTCCGTGCATCCTATGACATCTTTGGGACTAACATCATCTGGTCCATCGTCACTGTTGCTATTATGTTTGAGTACACTGTTGGTAAGTATCATCTCTAGACCTCTTAATTTTAATCTTCTTAATATAATGATACGCAGTTCTCCTGCGTGTTCGAGAAAAAAAAAGTATCATCTCTATGCATGAGTAGCTAGCCAAAGAACTCTTTTGAATCATTCTGAACAATATCTGGATATGATATTTCTTTTTCAAGAAGCATTGGTGAAGACTAAGTCAAAGTAATTATCGTTGAAAAATCCTAACAGTTTAGCCATGTGTAGGTGCAACTTTGAACCGCGGATTCAACCGGGCTCTCGGAAGTGTACTTGCTGGAGTATTCGCCATAGTCGTAATTCAAGTGGCTATGTCTAGCGGCCACATTGCAGAACCATGGTTTCAGCATCTTTCTTATTGGTATGCCTTAAAACCTGATTTGTATTCAACATAAAATCCATATAAGCTATGACATGAAACAGCAACTACAATAAATTCAGTTTTTTTACTAAGCAGTGTGACATGCAGGAGCTGTAACATTCTTTATGAAGCTATGGCCATCATTAGTTCCATATGAGTATGGTTTTCGAGTTATCCTACTCACCTACTGCCTAATCATTGTATCGGGCTACTGCATGGGAAACCCCATCAAGACAGCGATGAACAGACTCTACTCAATTGCAATGGGAGGGCTTGTTGCTGTTCTTGTAAATGCCTTTATTTTCCAGATCTGGGCAGGGGAACAACTGCACAAGGAGCTAGTTAGCAACTTCAACTCTCTGGCAGACTCCTTAGAAGGTTTCTCCACATCACCTTAATCCTAGAGATAGTTTTTTTTTTCATATATCACAGAGAAGGTTGCATGACATATCACTCTTTTACTTTCTATTGCTATAGAGTGCGTCAAAAAATACATAAGCGATGATGGTTCCAAACATCCAGACTTCTCCAAGACTGTCATGGATGACTTCCCTGATGAACCGGCATTCAGGAAGTGCCGGGCTACCTTAAATTCGTCAGAAAAACTTGACTCACTGGTAACTATTTGACCTAATTCTCTATACTAATTTGTATTATAATCAATAGCATGCCAGAAAACATTTTGCCATTGATATGGTGGTAATCTCCAGGCAAACTCTGCTAAATGGGAGCCTCCTCATGGGAGATTCAAGCACCTTTTCTACCCATGGGCAGAGTACGTGAAGGTTGGTAATGTTCTTCGGCACTGCGCCTATGAGGTGATGGCTCTGCATGGTTGTGTGCACTCAGAGATTCAGGTATTGTAGGGATTCTCACTGCAGCTAAGTCCTTGTGCCTGGTTTCCTCTTACCCTTCGTCTGCTAGCTAACAGCAGCAGTTTCAAAACATATAATCCTGAGTGAATTTTAATGAAAACATAATACATATTGAGAAACATGACATATAGATGCACAAGTGAATTCTCTGAACTGATCATAGACATATAGATGCACAAGTGAATTCTCTGAACTGATCATAGGAAACAAGTGGCAACTCTGCACTCCTCAATTTCAGAATAGAATTTGATGCCTTCATTGGTACCTTTACAGGACAGCTATTAGCTCTTTGTCCTAGTAGTGCAAAACAACATATTATGCAATGTAACACAATGTACTCACAGAAAGCAATAGTGATACTTCAGCAAAGGACCAGAAAGGAACATACCTAATATCTGAGAATGCCATCAGAAAATGTGTCCTTTCACCTTTGAAGGACAACTATGCAGCAGATGTTCAGTGTGTCATCGCCATTGTTGATACCTTGTATGGATCAAACTTGCCACCTCACCTATAGACAGTTGTATACATTCTTTGTAGTTTGCTTCCAGTAGGGAATCTTTTGCTAGTTCTTTGCCTATGCAGAACATCTGAGGAAGAAGATAACAAGCTGATCAATAAATAAAATTTCAAATACTTTTGGTTGGTAGAGACATCACATTAAGTATCTGAAATGGTCAACTTGACTGAAGAGAGCTATAAACTACTTAGGAGAAGAATGAAAGGAAACACAAAATATGCCAACTAGAAATGTTAAACATGTTTAACAAATTATGAATCGTACAGTACAAGGCTGCAAGTGCAACCAACTGCAACTAAAACTAAAAATAGTGTGACAACTTAGCGGAGTTTGCCTAGATTTTTAACAACACAGGGAAAAAATGTTATATTTCCACATGAGTTTAACGATAGTATTCAATTTGCTCAATTTTCGCTACTTTTTGCTACATTTTCAAATCTTCTGAGCAAATCATATAACAAACATGATAGTCAACAAGCTCTTAACATTAATTTGCACATAACACTAGTTTTACATTCTTGCAGGCACCATACAACCTAAAGTGTGCCTTCCGCTATGAGATCTTAGATGCCACAAATCAAGCTGCAGGGCTGTTGCGCAGTCTAGCAAAGGATGTAAAGAACATGAAATGGAGCCTTCAGGCAAGCCTACTGAAGCATGTCCATATCTCAACCAAGCGCCTGCAACACTCAATTGACCTGCACTACCTGTTTACAGCAAATCATGAAGACAGCTCTTCCAAGGCACAACTGAAAACTACCAGATTTCTGCCCTTTAACCTCAAGGATTTCAATAAAGAATCTGGCGAGCAGGAAAGCAAGGTCACCAGAAACACAACTACTCCATCAGCACCAATGCAAGCTGAATCCTACCATGAAATGATGAAACGGCAACAGAGGAGACTGCACTCATGGCTTCCTAGGGAGGTTGATAATTTTGAAGATGGCGAAAATGTTGTCTCGGATCTGATCCCAAGGATGTGCGCTCTTGAGAGTACCACAGCTCTGTCCCTTGCGACATTTACATCACTACTGATTGAATTTGTTGCTAGGCTAGATCATTTGGTCGAAGCTGTTGAAAAGCTTGCAACTGTGGCCAGGTTCAAGGAGCAGATCATGAACTAACCATTCAATAGTATTGACAAACTAAAGATTAACTATACATACTGGCTACAGAACTAAGTATTTACTTATTCACTAGAAGAATCCATTGGGTGCTCTTCACTTCATGTACTCCTCAAAACGAGGGAGTGTGTTTACTTATAGACATTTGACGGTGGAGCAAAATGATTAAGTATAGAATTCATACTCTGGAGTCAGTTGTGGCATAATCAAGTGGATAAGTTCAAAATGTCTGTGTGAATTGTATCGCACGTCTTCTTTGTTGACCTTAACTCTCTTAGAACTTGGATAACTGGGTCAAACCCCGAAAAAAGTAAGTTTGCCATTGAACATACTTGAGCAGATCATGGAACAAACCACTGACGGAATGAACTTGAGAGACTACCAAATTACTCCGCGGTATACATTTCCGCAAAGCACTATTCTATGCATTCCTATCAACATCCAGAATCAGGATTGACTTCCACACTCAACATCCAGAATCGGCATCCATTGCAGTCCAATAAACCCCACGGAAAAAAATCACATAAAAAACGGAATCAAACATGTTGCGATACGAAGAAAGACACAAGATCAACCGAAAAGCGCAACAAGAACAAGCAGGAGCAGTCGCAGAAGCATACCGCCGAGCACCTGGTGAGCATTTCGGTTTGTGCGGCGAGTGTAGGCGCAACCCACACAGTCCCTCGGAACTCCGCAAAGGCGCGATCCAGACTACTCACGATCTAGGCGTCGATCGATTTGACCGCCAATGCAATGGAGGGCCATGGTGGATGCGCGCCGCTCCCAGCAGCAGCGGTAGAATTGCCGTTGCCGAAGATGAACGATGCCGCAGCATTTCTTTTTCTCTTTTCCTCTTTTCCATTCTATTGGGCCCAATGGAGCATAAATTGGGTCGGTCCTGAATAGTAGGCCGGTCCAAGGTAATCATGCACATCCGGGCCCGTTCGCGGAAGCCCACCCGTACGTTCGAAGTCTATCCACTAGCAACGGCCGAGAGGAAGCCAACCGCCACCCGATCACTCCCGCCCCGCCCGCAACCACCACCGCGGCGGCGCGCCATGGCCTCCGTCGCCGCCTCCCCCGCCTCCTGCTCCTGCTCCACAGTGTTCGCCTCCTCCTCCTCCACTCCCATCCGAACGCCTCGCCCGTCTCTCCGCCCGCTGCCGCGCCGCGCCAGGCTACCGCTTGCCGGCCGCTCGGTACAGCTCCCCACCCGCCCTCCTTGCTTTTGGAATTTGGACTGTTGCCCAACACCTGGTGCGAATTTTACCTGCAGGTGTTGAGGTGCCTCCCGAAATGCGACTCGGGGAAGCTGCCGCCGCCGGTTGGAGGAGGCGCTGGGCTGTCGATTCGGAAGGCGGCTGAGCCAGCGGGTCGGGGAGGGTTCCGAGCCGCGAGATTCGATGCATCGTGCGGGCTCGCGTTCGCGACGGTGGCGGGGGTGCTCATGCTCCAGGGGACGCAACAGGCGATGGCCGCCACGCAGTTCGGGGGTCTGCAGCCGGCGGACGTACTGGGGGATCTCGGGGACCTCAGTACAGGTTTTGCTTCAGTTAAGAGAACTGCCTCTGCTCTTTGATGATTTCCGAGCTCTTTTCTTTTTCAGTTACCGGCAGGTTGATTGCGATTTCTTATTTTCGTTTATAATAATTTCTTGTTCCCTAATCTTTGTATCCACATTTAATCTGCATTTCAGGCTTTCCTGTTGATCTTCTTTTCTGAGCTAGGGGACAGAACGTTCTTCATTGCGGTAAGTACTCGCTAGTCACAACTCACTCCACAAACAAAGTGAGATTATTCTGATGCAGTCAGATCTGCTTACGAACGTTCACTGTCTAAACTGCACTATTGAATATTGATAGAAGAGAGTGCTTTTATGAAACGAATGAAACATAAATTTAACTTGGTGTCCTGGTACAGACTTCCAGTGTCCGCCTTGAGCATTCAGAGTTCATCTGATTACACAAGTTTCTGCAGAATGCAGATGGTTTCCCTTAATGTTGTTTTCTGTTGATTCATGTTGCAGTGTTGAATATCTGATTGTATCCAGATTATTGTATAAAACAACTGATGCACAATCTTCAGCCACTGTATAATGTCCTTGGAGTCAGTGTACATATGCTGTCAGCGTGCCAGAATGCCAGATGTTTGAAAAGCAGCATAAAGTCATTAGCAAATTTTAGGCCTCCTAACAGAGGAAGCTGCACAGACATGGGTAGTTTAAGGGACCCTATGTGTTAGCAAATGCTATGAATTTCATGAAAGAAATGATTCTGTTTTCTAAATATGTTTCCTTCTCTCTAGTCCCTTTGCTTCACATCTATACCGTAGAAATAATTTTGCCAGTGACATATACTAAAATGAGTCATTGATAAATGCTGCAGTTGCATGTGTTTGAATAGGCACTTTTAGCAGCTAGAAGTTCTGGAGCAGTCATTTTTCTTGGCACATTTGGAGCTCTTGCGTAAGTACTATGTATTTTTATGCTCCTTATATGCTATGTTTCTTCGTCAATTTAGTCGCATGCTTTTTGTGCTTCTAGTTACATATTTAAGTTCCAGGACTATCTGGCATTACATAAATGAGTTTTTGTTTTCTGCGTGATTGACAGGGTAATGACAGTTATTTCTGTAGTTCTTGGTCGAGCATTCCACTATGTTGATGGAATCATTCCATTTGGGTAATTATCCTCATTGTACAAGAAGAGTTTCTATTGGGTGCTATTATTTACTGAATATCTTGTTACATGCAGCTTTGGTGGTACTGATTTCCCAGTTGATGACATCGCTGCTGCTTGTCTCTTGGTAAGGATCTTGCGTATTTGTTACACACAAACACACTGAGATATGCACTCGGATTTGTTAAATGAATGTGTTTATTACTCTTGCATTCTTGCGTGAGGTTAAAACATGCTTTATTATTACTGATGAATTTAAATGCATTCTAGGTTTATTATGGGGTTACTACATTACTTGATGCAGCTTCAGGTGATGATGAAAAGATCAACGAGGAACAGGAGGAGGTAGAACTTTAGAGCTGTGCCAAGAATATCATTTATAGTTTTTAAATTAGAAAATTTATTGAATTTCAAGTATTAAATTCGTAGCCTGGAACTAAGGAAAATCTCTTTCGTGCCTATATATCATCTCTAAGTCTTTGCTGACTGAATATGATGGTCTCCAAATATATTCTTTTTATCCAATTTTTTTATGCTAATGTTTTCTTAACCATAATCCCCATTTTCATCTTCTGTTTCAAGTGTTTTATACTTGAAAGCATACAAAATAGTCCAATCCATTCAATACTCGACATGTGCAACATATCTTAGTCTTAAAGAAAACTATGCGAAAACTATATGCAATGCTAGTTGGACTACGTGAAAAATATAATAGAAAATATGTACCTTATACCAGATCGTAACATGCAAAGTTACTTTTAATAAATTTGTCGTGCTTTAATATAATTCTCTCTCCTCTATAACATTGTGTTGAACAATTGTAGGCTGAGTTAGCAGTATCGAAATTTTCTGGAAACGGTGCGGGGGTCATGTCTGCTGCTGGTACTATAGCTAGCACATTTGTATTGGTTTTTGTTGCAGAATGGGGTGATAAATCATTTTTCTCTACAATTGGTATATCTCCTTACCCTGTTTTGTAAATGGTCAGATTTCTATAAGCATAATTAGCACTGACACTACTTTCCTATACCTTTTGCAGCACTTGCTGCAGCTTCATCCCCTCTGGGTGTCATTGCAGGATCACTTGCTGGTCATGCTGTTGCAACATTGGTAAGATAAGCAGTGGCAGTAATAGTTTATGCTTGTGACAAGATAATTGGCGTCTAATTTTTACACTGCAAATAGCATTAGTTTGAAGGAATACTCATTTGCTTGTTCATGACTAACGTAGTTGAGCAATGAGCATAACAATATAGCAATGGAATTCAGACAATTGTTTAGTGCTTCAGTGAATGGTTGGTTTGTTGGTCTGTTTTTTTTTCCTCAGTATTGTTTTCTTGCAAGTGCCTTCTCTTATTGATCTATATTTGGAAGTCTGCATTGACTTGACTCCATTGGAGCATAACAGGGATTGGAATTTAAATTCCTCCATGATTCACAAAAAGAACTTCTGTATAGAATAGGAGAATAGTATAAGCAGCAAATGCATGATCGTGTACCAATCAGTTAGTGTGCTCTGATTTTTGTATTTCTGGCTGTGGTTTTCCATGAAAAACTGATATTATCAAATTTCTTCCTACAGATTGCAGTTCTTGGTGGTTCTTTGCTGGGAACATTCTTGTCTGAAAAGGTAAATTGGTAAACTAACAGTACCAAAGCAACTAAAATTTTCTAACAGGGTTTGCCCCTTGAAAATTTAAACTGTGGCGAATTTATAAGTTGGTTTTCGATTTGTTTATCAGTTTCATCCATCACAAGTTTTTTTAGCAGTTAAATTTGTAACTGATAGGGAATATTTTTCCATGAACTATATTTTTTAGTATAGAAAATAGCTGTTGGCTTACTGATAAAGACTTTGATAAATTCTTTGCGCCATTCATTTTCCAAAAAGTTTGTCTATGTCTCACTGAAATGAAGCATTGTCCTGTGCAGATTATAGCATACATTGGAGGGAGCCTATTTTTAGCTTTTGCTGCCATTACTATAGTTGAGATTGTGACTTGACTAGGAGTTCCAACATCCATAATTGATCAACAAGTACCAAAAGGTGTGCAATGTCTGCAACATGTAGTGGCAGGTTGCTGCTACGTTCTTGTTTTCTCAAAGCATAGCAAAATCAGCTTAGTTGATAATAATGATAATAATTGCTTTGTTACTTAACATGATCCTCCACAGGAACTTACATCCTTCAAGTGGAACATCCCCAGCTTGCATAGAAACGTTTGCTGTTGGTGATGAGAATTTATTCTTCCTTATCCAAGACAATGTTTCATCAGCATGATTTGTAGTCGAAGCACTACAGGTCGTACATTTTGGAGCGGAAGATGAGATTGGGAGAAGATTTGTGGATTCCATGAAGCTATTTCATTTCCTTTCCTTAGATTATTTACACGTATATCAGTAGAAGCATTGTAAAGGCAAGAGTCATATTAGACCACACTGAGGTTGAATCCCAGAAACTCTGATGCACCTGACTGAACTTTTCCAGGCTTTCTGTCGAGTACAGTGTTTCTTCTCTTTTTTTTTTTCTGTTTTCCTCAGTACAAAGAGCAAGATGATAAATAATTTATTGCCGGTGGCTGAAACTACTGGCTGATGTACTTCGGTCTTCGGAGTATGCATGTATTATGTGTTCAGGGAAAGAAGCTATGCTCAATGAATGACACTGCAGTGTCCAAAATCTGTATCTTTCAGGTACAGATACAAATATGAATTGGGAGTGCTGCTCAACTTCAAACACAAGAATTGGGCTAATTTCCTTAGCTTCACGACATAGGAAGAACAAGAGCCACATCTCCGTTCTTCGGATTTCCTCTGTATATGGTCATCTTCTCCTCATCGAGGTCAACCAAGACGGTGCATAGAGTGTGCAATGTCGGGCCTGAAAAAGGTAATTACCGGTAGAAAGCAAGTTCAGCTCTTGTTGCAGATTTACAGTAGTCACTACACAGAAGTCAGCAGAACACATGAAAGATGGTCACCTGTCATGTAGATTGGGTACTTGTCATCAGCTGTATCTCCCAGCAGTGAAAGCGCCGTTTCCTTGGAGTCCACTGAACACCGCGCTGCCCTCTTCTCCCTGCTTATGGAGTTCTCGTCCTGCACCTTCTCGACGACAATAGCAGTTCACTCGTCAGTTCGTCTGTCATCGGCCGATCTAAATCTATCCGATGGTTACAGCAGTTAAGCAATCATCTCGATCAGAGAAAAACGGGGAGCATCTCCAACCTGCTTCACTTGGAGATGCCGGTACATGTTCGCGTGGAAGAAGGGCGCGGCGCCGGCCTCGAGGACGGCGGACCTGTTCCTGGAGGCGGTCTCGACGTTGACGATCCTCCGGCCTCTGACGTTCATCAGGTTGTAGCTATGGCCGACTGAGACGCTCGGTGAGCAGATCCTCTGTTCCAAGGATAACATATGTGTGTAGAATGGCATCAATGGCTTTACTGACAAAGATCATGCAGTGACGTGGCGGCGTTAGTTCAGTTGCAGTTGCAGGCAGTTGCGTACGTGCATCGCATCGTCGAGGTTCTTCGCCTCTAGCAGGTCCCGTGACACGAAGTTCCGGGCAATGGCGCCGGCGACGATTTCGTCGTTCACTGGAGGAACCGAATCGAGCGTGAAGGCCTAAGAAATAGTTATCCAAAGCCCTTATTTTGGTTTGGCTTCTGAGTTCTGACAGTGGAAATGAAAATTCAGAATGCAATAGCTATGGCATGCGACTGTGATGGTCGCTTACCACGCCGTTGCTGTTGAAGCCGAAGGCACAGCTTGGGAGCTCGCCGGCGTAGGTGTAGGCGGTGAAGGACAGGCCGTCCGGCAGCGTGGCCCGCACGAGGTACGTGTGGCCGAGCAGCGCGACGTTGCCGTCCTCGTTGTGCGCGGCGATCGCCGTGGAGTCACTGACGAGGAGGACGTCGGAGCAGTCGCCGTCGGGCTCCTCCTCTTCCTTCTCCCGGTCGTGATCACCGCCGGCCTTCGGGACGAACGGCAGGATCTCCTTCCTGAAGTTGACCAGGATGACCTGCTCGGAAGGAAGAAACAGTCAACGCCGGAGGCAGCAATAATGAAGACAGCAAGGGCAAGGGCGTCATTTTACGTACATGGAGGAGCGGGACCCCGCTGCCGTCGGCCGTGCCCACCAGCTCGTCCCAGTAGCGCGGGTACCTCTCGCTGTTGGCGGCCTGGAGGGCGGCGAGGAGTCGCCGCGCCTCCGCCGTCGACGCGAACGGCAGCAGCTGCTCCCGGAGCACCAGGTCCTGCCGCATCCTGCTCCCGATGGCGTCCGCGAACCGCCGACCCACGGCGAGGCCGAGCGCGTACCCGTCGGCGCAGAGGCCGGCGTTGAAGACGTCCAGCTCGCCGCCGGCGCCCATGTTGCTTTGCGCGCCTAGTGATGCGACACGCTCGAGTGCAACGAGCAATCCTATCTTGTTGCAGAGCGGTGCCTTATCTCCTCCACCTCCAAGCGGCCAGTGAGTGAATAGGCGCGACCACGTCAATGTTGTTGTAGGTGCAAATTGGCTGGGCTGAGTGTGAAAACGGGCCGGGCTATCCCGCCCAATATCAACAAAATACTTTGGTTGTGTAATTTTGTGTCCGGCCCAGGCGACAATGTCCCAACTTATCAACTCAACTGATTACTATTCCCTCCGTGCTAAAAAAATAACATCTGAGATTTTTCAAACACATTAGGTCTGAATAGAAAGATTTTCAGACAAATTAGGATGAATGGAAAAGATGTATGTGCCCCTAATCATTAGGCATGGGGATAACTAAATGGAGTCTCAGAAAACGTATTTGGTGGTCTATCCTAGAAATGCAATCTTTTTGAGCAAATTTTAAATGCGACGACGTCATTCTTTTTGGACAAAAGAAGTAGATCTCATCCAAAGAGACGGTAAGAGACACTCGTGGCCTCTAGCTTTTACCTCCTTACATCTAAAGAAACATCTGCAATAAATGCACTACATACAGAAAGGGGGAGATAATCTATGTATTTGAGTATTATATATATAGTACGGAGTAGTGTATAATAGCAAATTCACTATTCATTTAGTAGAAAAATACATTGGGGGGGGGGGGGGGGGGGGGCGCCATGGCCCCCTTTGGCTCTCAAGAAGCGTTGACGTGCCCACATGTTAGCAACTTCCCATCTCTCTTACCTTATCCGGCCTAGTTTGTGTAGGTCTCATGAGAAAAGACGGTAAGAGAAATTGAAAACATCTAAGTTTTGCAACAATGTCGAGAAACTGAACCCACATCCCCGACCTCGCAAAAGGTCCCGACCTCGCAAAAGGTCAACAGTAACGTCCCATGTGGCCATTGCTAATCCCTCTTAACTTACTGGCCCAGACGATCTCTATAGCTCCCATGAAAAGAGTTTGTAAGAGAAATGAAACCGTCTAGCCGCTACAATAAGGTCGAAACCCTCAACCCCCTCCCCCACCTTTAAAAGAGTATAGAGTAATGTGTCATGTGTGTGTAGTTATAGGTTAAGGATGGCAACGGGGCGGATTCGGATCGGGTGGAGTGTCTGGGCACCCAAAATCGAAACCCGAACCTAAAACCTGAATCCACCCCGAACACCGATTCGGGTGAAAATCCATCCCCGAAACCGAAACCGCAAATCCCCAAAACCTGACAGATTAACCAAAACACACCCTCAACACACCCACGCACACAGGCACAAGCCAGCAGCGCATGGCCGGCCGTGGCCTTGGCCGGCGGTGGGGAATGGCGAGGCGCGGCGGCGCGGGAGGTAAAGGGGCAGCTCGTCGAGGCAGGGGAGATCACCAGTAAAGGGGCCGGCGGTGAGGAGGAAGCGGCGTAGCAGGGTCTTTGGGCGACAGCGGATTGGCGGATGGGGAGCGGTGCTGGGAGGCCGGCACGGCGAGGGAGAGCGGTCGGTGATGGGCGTAGGAGCACCGGGGTTTCACCACGACCCCGTTTTGGCTGCTTGTTGGGGACGAGGAGGTGGTATTCGGCGGCGACGCCCGAGCTTGGGCTGGTGGCAATGGCAGCCGTGGGATCTGACATCCCCGACGCTAGGAGCTACAGCGGCGGGCAAGGAGTGGTCGAGGGGGAAGATGAGGGGGTCAGGAAGCCGTGGGAGGCGGCGATTTGAAGATGGTGGAGCGGAGGCTAGGGATTTGGCCGGCGGAGTGGCGGACTGGAGGTTGGGTGGGGCTGTTTCGGGGCCCCGATGGAGCTCCACGGGTGAATTTAAGAATCTGCCCAAACTCGCAGTATTTTGGGTATCCGAACCCGCAAATCCGTGGACGAAAATTAGGAACCAAAACCGAAATCTACGGATATCCACCTCGAACCCGATCCGCTGCCATCCTTATTACAGGTCTGGAACATGAATTGGGGTGTGTGGGTGGGGGGGTGTGTGTGGGGGGGGGGGGGGAATCAGCCATGTATTCCTCCGAAATGGCCTGCTTAACTAACATTTGAATGATTTTTTTCAATTCTAGCGTGCCTATATAACGCCCCTACAGTCAACTACTATTACCACCACGTCCGTAACCCTCCACCATCTCCTCCATGCTAACCAGTAACCACTGTCACTGCTGACTCCTCCGCCCACTAACCGGCCTCCGCCACTGCGCCCACTAACACCGCAGGCCAGCACCAACCTCTAAGCCTAAACATTCAATAATAAGCAACATTAATCGCATTGTTGGCTCAAAACATTCAATAATAAGCAACATTCCAAAAGATTGAAGAGTAAAACTCTATAAAGTGTAAGTAGGATTTTTAGCTATACTATTGAAGTTTAACGTAGACCGGTAGAAAACTCACCTTCCATCCACCCCTTTTATCTCGATTAATATTTTGTCCGGGACTAAAGGTTCACCAACCGGGACTAAAGCTCGACCACTGGCAGGGGGCTCACCAACCGGGACCTTTTATCCCGGTTGCAAAGGCTAGTGGAAAAAAAGGCCCTGAGGGATCTTTTATCCCGGTTGGTGTGTTACCAACCGGGATAAAAGTCCCTCGACCCTTAATCCCGGATAAAAGGGGGATCTTTTATCTTGGTTGGCATTTTCAACCGGGATAAAAGGGTCCCCACGGGTGGCTGAGAAAGGACTAAAGCTCTCGGACCCTTTAGTCTCGATTTGTGTTACCGACCGGGACTAAAGGGTGTCTTTAGTCCTGGTTAGTAACACAAACCGAGACTAAAGGGTTCCCCATGAGTTAATACAAAAGGATTGCATCCCCTATATAGTTAGATGTGCTGTGTAGGTAGGATAGTAAGGAAGCTACGCGCGAGGCTTGAGGTCGAGTTCGAATCCCACGCACCGCGCACGCGCATATTTCGCGTGACTTGTGACTTGCGACGTGTGGGGGGCCTCTCGGGAATTTCTAATATTTTTTTGGCGCAAAATTCTTTAGTCCCGGTTGGTTTTACCAACAGGGATAAAAGGGGGTCTTTAGTCCCGGTTGAGTGATCCGGGACTAAAGACCCCCTTTTTTTCTCGATTGCTTTATCCCGGATGGTTTTTTGGAAGATTTGCTCCCTACCAACCGGGATAAAAGGTCAGTTTTCTACCAGTGGTACAATAGAGTAATTGTTCACTTTATCTCTAATATAAGGAAAAATATATTTTTTCATCCTAACCGTGAGCACGCATTAATTGCATCCTAAGTAGCATAAATTAGATAATGAATTTACCAAGCACACTTCCATTCCATGTTTGAGCCTTTAGGCCTTTTAAATGGTTATATATTTTTATCCATTATTTATGTAACTCCCACTCCCTGCAACCTAACTATTTTAGCAAACCACCACCTTCAAATCTAGTTATGGTGTTTTGGGTAAGAAGAAAAAAGGTGGTGATGAGGTGACGTGACGGTAACCTTCAAGTGTAACTAAAATATGATTCCCATTGGAACCAAAGATTTTCTTTCTAGACATTATTGGTAGACTATTAAGAAGATTTTTCCAGAATGAAGAAAAACAAGCATTTTCCATGTCCACCGTCCACCCCCAACAGCTACACCACTGCAAAGCCATCCGAAGTTTTTCAGGTGGCCCTCCATTTCAGATCTCGCCAAGAACAAATGAACAATACTCCATTACTCTCTCTCTCTCTCTCTCTCTCGGTAAAACAAGATGAGTTGCACTTGAAGACCCAAAGACCATAGTATAAAAGCCCTAATAGAAAAGTACTCCAGCACTGGTTCATTGGGAAAGGGAGCCCATGCACCTTGGAATTTGGAGACGCCCACATCTGAAGCCAATTTTTTAGTGCATCCAATGGGGTTTAAAGGTGGTGTTTGGCAACACCCTGTTAAAGTTTAACACCTGTCACATCGGATGTTTGGATGCTAATTAGGAGTATTAAATATAGGCTAATTACAAAACTAATTGCACAGATGGAGTATAATTCGCGAGACGAATCTATTAAGCCTAATTAGTCCATGATTTGACAATGTGGTGCTACAGTAACCATTTGCTAATGATGGATTAATTAGGCTTAATAGATTCGTCTCGCGAATTAGCACAGGGTTCTGCAATTAGTTTTATAATTAGCTCATGTTTAGTCCTCCTAATTAGCATCCGAACATCCGATGTGACACTGTTAAAGTTTAGCACCTCGTATCCAAACAACCCCTAAGATTGTAACGATAAGGAGTTCAAGGTTGCAGACACGAGGTGGGAATGGGTGCAGGCCTCCACATGCACAGCTCTCAGCTCTGTGAGTTCCAACCCCCCCTGCCAGCCTTGCTGTCTGCTACTGCCTTTGGCAACTTTAGGGTTAGGGTTTCACACCATGACAAATGCCACACTACTCTCTCTCTCTCTCTTCCCTGGCCGGCCGGTCTCGTAGAATCTCCTATCGTCATTGTTGACAAGTTGCAGGGGTAGCCACTGAAATCATCCATGGGAAGAAGGGCGGTGTTCAGAAATGAGCGAGAAGAATGGCAAGTAGCAGGGAACTGAGTGGCCTTGACTTGCACTGAGTCACTGCACGCAGAAGCATGAGTGAGAAGAATTGCAAGTTGCAGGGAACTGAGTGGCTGCCATGACTTTCAGGTTCCAGAGTCCAGGCACTGCTGCAAATGGCACCAAATGAGATTCCAGGTCATGCTGCATATGTAACTGTAACTTTATTACACTTGGAGGTTCTTCAGTGTTCTCCTTTTTATGGAGCACTGATGGCTGCTTATAAGTCCAGCCGAACAGCCCCGATAAATGTCGCTTGTGGAGATGCATGCCAGCTCTCTGTTTCAAACTGAAAGCGGATCAAAGTTCAAACTACTCAGAGGTTTGAATGGCGTATATTAAACATTCATGGTTGCATCGCACAATGCATTGGTTTAGCTTTCTTCAAGTAATTGCTTGTTATTTTGGTGCGATTGACTCCTCAAGTCATGGTGACATGGGTATTCCGGTAGTCACGGATTACAGTTGACAATATCAGAAATTTTATGTCCAAAAAGAATTGGAACATTTTGGCGCACAATTTATTCAGACACTGCCATGGAAGCACGCATGCACGCGGATCTGATAGCAACAAATTAAAGTGAACAGCAGCATTAATTAGTTGTAGTTGATAGTTCAATACAAAAGGAGCAGGATAACGAAATTTTGAGTTCACTGTTTACCTTTTTAATTATGAATTTTGAATTATATTTCAGGAGATCAATGTTTTAAAACAAAGTGGCGTCAATTACATCTGGAACACATAAACATCACAGCAAATTTCTGGATATGATTAATTTCCATAGTAGTACTATTCACAAGAAGCATGCATTCCAGCAGGAAAAGGCACCTATTGACGGACAGAGGCTTCAGTGAAATGCACTGCATCCTTTATTATTGATCTCTTATATATTTGATGCTAAGCTCTTGAGAAACAATATATATATATACCTTGATGTTCAACTCAAATAAGTACACACCCTTGTGTAGCATCTGATGGGTCCTATATCATGTGTGACATTATTGTTGTGTGTATAGTTGCTACTGAAACATACACAACAACTAGGTCCTCAACAGCATTATATTTGTATTGTAAAAACAGCGTTAGGCTAGATTAGAACATTATAACTTCATAGGACAACACTCAAGAGGATGCAACAACACTGAACAGAGTCGTCCGATCCAAAGATTCTTACACTAATTCTATTACAAAAAAAGATAATCATAATCCAACTCTTTGAAATTATAACGATAACTAATAAGAAATCCTAAAACATTTCTATTTTTCCACTGGTGGAAATATAAGTATTTAGTCCCGGTTGGTAAGCCTCATATCTCTTAAAAAACAACCAGGACTAATCATTCGGGACTAAAGGTCCCCCTCTTTAGTCCCGGTGGAAATATAAACATTCGCCCCGGTTGGTAAGCCTCATGTCTCTCAAAAAACCAACCAGAACTAATCATTCAGGACTAAAGATCCCCCTCTTTAGTCCAGAGTCATTCACCTGGGATTAAAGACCTCCTTTAGTTCTGGTTGGTAATAAAAGGTTCCAAAAATAAATAAAAAAACTGGCACCCCGTCCCTGCTCGCGCCGCCGCCCCCTAGCTCCGCCTCGACCACCATACCACCTCCTTGAGCTCCAACTCCACCACCTCCTTAAGCTCCAACTCCACCATAGAGACAATCAAAACAATTAACACTTCTCAAATTGAAGCAAGAAACATATATGCTCATCTCAGATGACCATCACACAAGTGAGAACACACAACCAATCAATCCGCACAAGATCTAATTCACAACACATGAGTTTGATTTGATTCATAATACAAGGAGGATTCACCAGCACAATTGCAAATGAATCATTCACAAACAAATCACAAACTACAGAATCACTCACAAATGAAACATTCACCCGCTTCTCGTATCCAAAAGATCCCCCGCTCGCCATCTCGCCCGCCCGCGCGCCGTGGCGGCCAGCGCCCTGGGGCCTGGCCGGGGAGGGCCCGCGCGTCGGCGGCCAGGGGGCAAGCCGGGGAGGCTCGCATGTCAGTGGCCAGGGGCGAGCCGGGGTCAAAAAACGATCGAGACTTTTGTAGCTGGATGGAAGGTCGTTTCTCTACCAGTGTTCAGCAGCTTTATTGAAAAAAAAACTGCACAATTAACATCACAAAATATATACTTCGTTCTGAAAAGAAATGCGACTATGGAATACATATGATATACCAATACAAGCATATAACCCTGTTTCACTGGACATTATTGCTTGTTACTTTGTGTGTAGTTGGCCCTTCTTGAAGATTTACACGAATATATAAACCACACCTCAAGTATATATATATTGTAGTTCTGAAGCGATTAAGTCAATCACTCGCAGTGAAACACTTACAGAGTAGTATATTCAAATTAACCATCACTCTAATTTCCCTTCATATCTTGGATGAAAAAACTCACTTGGTAAAGAAAAAGAATGGACATCCATTTTTAAAACACAGAAAATTAAAAGAAGGCCGACATGCACGCTAGCTCATACACTCTTTCGTCACAGACCAAAGGTTGTGGCGAACATGTGGGAAAACATGCTGATGATGCAAACATACAAGTGGATCTAGCACAAAATCATGATGAACACTAATACCAGGCCGGATAAATCACAAATCTCGAAGGACAGACAAGTGCCTAAACAGCGGCCTCACACATGACCTTGGGAAATCTCTCTTATCGGGGACACCAGAAAAAAAAAAACCTTGGGAAACCTGATGATCCAGTCCAAGTGGTGGAGGACATGCTCCACCAAAAGCAAGGCTGGAGCACCAGCTGCTATGCTCTCACACGTCGAATCAATAGTTGCATGCAAAGTTCCAAAGCAAACAGGGAGATCGAAAGACGTCTCGCTGTTGCACGAACCGAAAGATGTGGATTCCACAGATTCCCACACTCAGAAAAAGCATCGCGTTCAGTCCTAGTCCACAACAGTGCATACCACCTTCCATGGATCACTGGATGGAAGCAAAAACATGCAGCTGTGCAGAGATGCATGTATGGATCGGATCCTCTTCTGCGAGATCTACACGAGTAAAGTAAGCAATTTTTTTTTGGTTCAGAAACTGGTATCTCCTCTTTTTGGAAGAGATCAAGATGCAGCGAGGAGATCAAGGATTTAGCTAGTACCCAAAAGAGCAAGATTAAGGAAAGTACAAAAGCTTTGGATCTCCATTAACTATGTGGGCTAATAACAACCAGAGAAGAACAGTAATCACATGATAAAAATAGACCCGTATAGTCTGTCAACTCAGCTGCTAAATATTATATCATGCATCAGATGCCAAATAAGCAAACTCGGATAAAAGCAAACACATACAGGAAAAATACAGATCATCGTCAACTGAAACCTTGAGATGGATCCAAGGCAAGCTTCATGGCTAAAAGTAAGCAAGGAGAAGGGAGCACCCTTCAGTCCAAGCAAAGATGGTGCGAGATCGAAGCTTTTACCTCCCGCTTCATTCACTCATCTGCAAAGCTAGCTCTTTCCATGGCCGTTGCTTGGCATGTGGGTGAATGAGTCGGCAGCTAATTCGACCCTAGCACCGCCCCTGAGTGGACTGAAGGACGCTCTCTTCCATCCGGCCATCACTACCATGACGGCAAAGCAAACTAACAACAGATTAAAATTAAGAGAGGAGGAACAGGCACGCACAACCGCGTTGGAACTTGATCAGAGCCTCTCATGGCTTTCTCTCTCCGCGGATCTTGCGAAGAAGGCAATGGATTTTGATGGGTGCAAAAACTAGGAGAAAGGTAGACGACGACTAAGACGGCAAGGCATACAAGGCAATGGACAAGGCCATTAAATAGGGCCAAGTTGTGACATCACAAGCGTTATAAGATGTGTATGCGTGATAAATAATGCTTGTGATGTACTAGCACTACAGTATGAGAAGTGGCAAAAGGCCGAAACCTTCTATCATTTCCTATCGCTCCCTTTGCTCGTAAGCAAGAGGAGGCACAGGGCCAGCCAAAGGGGCCCAAAGGCCAAACCCTAACAGGATACGGCTCTCAAAATAATTCAGTGTGGTAGTGGTAGGCCTCCACTCTTCTTCATTGGTGGTCAAGTCAAGTGTGGTTGCCGGTTTATGTTTTTTTGGATGGTTAATTGACTACAGATCTCTCTGAGCTAGGTTTGAAACAGCACTAATTTCACCTAGATTTGAGCTAGATATATAGAGCCAATTTCTATAATATTGGCATTATTGTTAGATTATTCAATATTGACTAAGTGGTCTGGATCGGATCATGTGGTGATGGGTAAAGGACAATCTATGTATCCGTGGGAAAGGTCACATGGCACTTTTGGATTTGTTTCATTCTAAGTCCTCTTGCACCCCTTACACATACCTATGTAGCAGTATGTGATTAATTGATGCATGTTTTTTATATTATTAACAAAATTTGTTTTGTTATGTTTAATTTCAGGGGTTAAAAAGGTGGCATCCCTTATCCCTTGATGATCTAGCTTTGTCTTCCTATGATCATGTTTTGTAGCAAGGTTCAGTTTTTAAATCATTGTCCACACTAGGGTATATATCACCGTGGTTAGGTCCTGGGAATATCAACGCCATCAAAAAATGTGTATTTTCACTAGGTAAAATATGTTGGAAGAGTTCAGATTGTGTTATATACTCATTCTGTCCTAAATTATAGGTCATTTTGCCATTTCTATATTCATAGTTTTACTATATATCTAGACATAGTATATGTTTAAATGAATAGAAAAATCTACGAGGAGTAGCACTTTTCTAGATATTTTTAAATCTAACAGCGGGTAGGTAATTAATCATAATGTGAGCCCCTAGAGTGACGGTGATACTGATACCCAATGCAACCCAAGACCGATAGATGGTGCATGCAAATAATTAACCCGTGATAGAAGAGAAGAGAGGAGATGCATGGACAAGTGAGTGCTCCAAGCCCAAGCAGCAAGAAAGGGAGCACCCTTTCTGGCCACAGTGGCACCCACGTCCAATCCAAGCTCTAGGTAGCTAGATAGACGATGTCCTTCCTATAAACAAAAGCTCCCTCCCTCCCATGCACATCTCTTGCTTGCACACCCACCAGGCCACCAAACCAAGCGGCCCACCAACCATGTACTAGGGGTGGTAGGGCAAACGCTGCTCCTTGGAAATCTTGTCCCTTCCCGTACCCCAAACACACATGCGCGCGCAGCCCTCTCGCCGGCGATGTGGCGTCATGTGCGTCAACAGGCGCCCGTGTTTTTCCTTCTTCTCTATCGCCATGATGTGGCCTTGGCTTGCCATTGCCAGAGCTAAGAATGACAGTTGGAATGACGGGGCGACGTGAGGGCTCGAAGCATAGCGCCGTACGCCGGCTGTGCAGCACTGCAGCGCGGCAGCTGCTGCAGAAGCAACAGTGAGACAGCGTACGGCGGCCTCGCGGCAGCAGCGCTCAGGGGCGGCCGGCCGGAGATGATGCTGTGCGGCCAGTGCATGAGGCTGTGCCCGTGCCTCACGGTCACGGTCACGGCCCCCGCCTCCTTGCTTTCGGAAGTCACACGCGATTTTAGAGGGAAAACGGAGTGCATCTCATATGTGTGCTTCACATGTACGATAGATTTCAAGTGTGTAACCACGATCACATCACAATGAAAGAGAGTATTAAAGTAATTATTACAACTTAGAGTGACTCAAAAGTCTTAGCGGAAGAATAAACGAATGTTTAATTAGAAAACGTAAACAAAAGCTCCAACTCCATAGGCAGCTAACCGGGGGATTTGCCTAAAACTCCTCAAAAAATTTTAGGTCTGAGCAGCAATCCGGACGTTGTAAATGCAATATATAAAATATAAGCGTGAGCACATGCCGTACTCAGCAAGAGAAAAGAGTATATGATATGCAAGGTTTTATATGTTGGAAGGCTGACAAGGTTAACTGCAATTAGCACTTTTAGTTAGTCAAGTTTTATTTAGCAGCTGATTACTAGCAAACGTAAGTTTATACCATCCCACAATTAATAGAGCAATAATATACCAAAGGTATGAATATAAACAAATAACAACAAGTTGATTTGATTCATCTTTAAGTGAATTAATCATGTGCGGGTCCAGGCCGCTCATGACTGTGAGTACGACTGTTATAATAGTTTTTAGACACTCTGCAGATGTTGTACAACTTTACCCACAATTCGTGTTTCCCATGTCGCTCGGGTTTGTAAGGCCCTTAAACACTTCCAAGGTGTGGCTAGGGATTCACTATGAGGTTTTCACAAAGTTTACTTAAATACAAGACAATGCGCTAAGGTTTTAAGTTAAAGCAAAGCATAAACCTCCTTAGTGAGTGCAGTACCTTAGCCAATAATACCACCAAGAGGACCAGGCTATACACCAACAATGCAACCCCTCTTACCCTTTTCAGGTAAGATCAATAATACCACCAAGAGGATCAGGCTATACACCAACAATGCAACCCCTCTTACCCTTTTCAGGTAAGATCATAATGTACCAAGTTCACTTAGTTAGTAGCCAAAGTCAGAGCCATGTGACAATTGTGGTTGCACTGTTTTTTTGGGTGGTTCTCCATATTCCAATTAACAGCTATAATCTTGTAATTAAATCAACAAACAAGAATATAGAGTAAATAAATAAATAACCATGTTGTTTATTTACCAACCCAGTTGAGCAAACTAAGCAACATCTACCATCAAGTTTATTTAAACAACCTAACTTCAAAATATGGTTAAAAGAAACTAGGCATCATCCTTAATAGGAACCCATCATATTAATGCAAGTGATAATAAATATTGTGAATAAATTGTATGTCATTTAGGTATAAACGGGAATGGCCTTCCTCCAAGCTTTGCTACTGCTTAGAGTCTTCAAAGTCTTGATCTTCATGAAACTCCTCGAAAGGCACGTTCTCTACGCATCACACAAGCACATGCAAAGAAAGCAATACAATAAAATAACAAACAGTACACCAAACATCACTAACAATACTAAAAAGCAGTAAAAACTAATCTACACGTTAAGACGAACACGTGAGCGAAAGAAACATTCAAAACGGAGCTAAAACGAGAAAGATATGGCTTAACTAAGCTCTAGGGACTTGCTGGCGAGGTTAGAAACTTTCAGGGGCTTAACTGCGAAAATCGAGGGCTTAAACGCGTTAAAAACTTCGGATTGTACTGGATCGCGATATTAGAACTTTTCTTGGGGTTGAAGCGCAAAGCTGCCTTATCTTCTTCAACCTTCCTCCCGTGGCCGATGGCAGCTCCCGACCGGTGGGGTGAGCTCCGGCCGACGGCGGCGCGGGGCGTGGAAACGGCGGGACCGGGAGGCGTGGGGCCGGCGGCGCGCTGCGCGAGGCGGGGTCGGGTGCGGCAGGCGGCGCGAGGCGCACGCGAGGCAGGCACGGGCGCGGAGCCGGGTGGCGCTGCAGGGGCAGGGGCGGGCGCTGCAGGAGCGAGGGCGGCTGGCGCGGCTTGCAGGCGGGCGGCGCGGCTCGGCTCGGCCGGGTCAGGCAGGAGAGGGCGCAAGCGGCCAGGGATCGGGCGAGCAAAAGCCCGGAGCTGTCGGCCATGGCAGCGCTCGAACAGAGAAAAACGAAGAGAGAGAAAAGAGGGGATCGCCGGGAACGACCTCCAAACTTGCGCTCGAACGGCAAAACGGAACGAGGACGACGAGATCAACGTGACGGTGTGCCCACCTTCGACCAAGAATTTTTGATTTCGTCGGGTTTGTTTGTTGGAGTTTTGCCGAAAAACTTGTGGGAGTTTAACACTTGCGAAAGTTCGGCATCTAACTGTGGGAGCTACAGGTGTTGAAATGAGGAGGGGTTTATGGCGTTGGAAAAAGTACGTCACCAAGATCACCGGAAAGTATTTAAAGGTTGAGTTGGAGTCGATTCCTTCTTTTTCTAATTTCGGGAATTAATCAGAAATTGCAATTAAATTACGAAAAATACTCTGAAAATTTTGAAAAATTCAGGAAAATTTCTGAAGACGGTTTGGGACACGAGGAACCCAAATAAAATACCTGAAGTTCCTGGAAAGACTTTTAGAACCATCCCAAAATTGGATTTAGCTCTAGGAACATGAGAATAAATTCTCAGTAAAAACCTAAAAGATGCATAAATGCATTTTAAAATTTTTTGCACTCATGAAACACATAATTCACAAGAATGCATACACACTCATTTGGTATAAAATATTATATGTGATGTTTGAATTCAATTAGCTCGAAGGATTTCCAATTAAAACTTAATAATTTAATCAAGCCTTAAATAAACCTAAAAAAACCAGAAATTGATAGATCAATTATGTGCTAATCCCTCCGTTGGCTCATCTCCTTTCTCGTCTTCTTCCTCCAGCTGACCACCATCTCCGCTCCCTCCTCTACCACCTCGGCTGGCGACAGAGGCACCACCGTGCCGCCTGCCCACTATCCGCCGCCATCCCCTCAACCCCGCACTTCCTAATTCCATGACTCATCGCCCCCACCGCCGGCCATAGTCCACCAGGAGTCTAGACCCCCCCCCCCCCGCTAGCGACGCTCCTTGCTGTCGGTGTTTTAGACCGGCAACCCGCCTAGGAGGTACTCTAGGTGGTCTTTTTGTGCGGTGGGTGTCGTTGAGAATCAAGGAGTCGATGGTGACGCAAGGAACACGATTTAGATAGGTTCGGGCCGCTAGATCGTGTAATACCCTACATCATGTGTGTTGATTGTATTGAACTTTTTAGCTGCTCGTTGTGAGCTTAGGTGAGCTGCATTTAGCTACCGATCTAGGTACTCCTACCCTCCTTTATATACTTCAGGGGTAGGAGAACTAGTCGGATTACAAGGAGGAGGAGTAAGAGTACTCGGTATGAGTGCTAGTCGGATTATAGGGGAATCCTAGTAGGAGTCCGACTTCTTTCTTCCTTGTGGGTACTAGGGATTTTATCCGCATCGCCTGCGCCGCTGGCCGAACCGCCATAGCTGCCGGACCTTCCGCTCCCCGTACCCCCGACCTTCTTCTTTAAGGCCGGGATCCCGGAACCCAAAACCCTTCCCGGTGGGCGGGGCGGCGACCGCTGCCCCCCCCCCCCCCACCTCCCGTTCGATTGCGCCTCCTCGGCGACGCGGGAGTAAACCGTGGCGGGTGAATGCGAAAAGGAGAAAGAGAACAGAAAGATGAGAAGATGATCGGACAGACAATAGCTCATGCACGAATCTTAAAGAAATTAAAGCCTGACTTCCGCAAGTCACATAGGAATACCGCATGGCCCTGCGCTCGCCATCGCCAGACCATGAATCAACGGCCAGGCCCGGTAGGCCGCGCGCGACCACCCCGCCTCACTCGGCTCACGCGCTCTGCTGATGACTACGGTGCCTGATCAAGTGATTATACCGGCCGGCTTACCGTTACTACTACTTAATTAGAGATGATCTTAGCATGCAGTTGGGTCTCAAAGCCTGCTTCGACAGGGAAAAAAAAAAGCACGGCAGTTCCTCGTATCAAAATGGTTACTCTGCTGGCACCGTTCAGAAAACGAGTTCGAATACTTTCATTGAAGTTACCATGTTATAAACGAATACATATACAAATATCCAAAATATCCATATTTCATGTTTTAGTGGATATGAATTCGGATAATTTAGATAACTATCGTACTCCTACTTGGGAGGAAGCAGAAGAGCAATCAACTGGACAAAGAAGAAACAAAGCGAGCTGTCCAAGTGCCCAACCACCACGGATCTATGTTTAGGAAAATCAAGATGAGGTATTTGGGCAAGAATCTCAATTATTGGCGAGACAAATCCCTCAAATTCATCTTGGCTTTGCCGGCCCGCCGCTGCCTTCTCACGGTTCACACCTAAAAGAAGGCTAAAGATAAGAAATTCCCTCAAGGAAAGGAGCCGCACGCAGCCTCTGCAAGCTGCCGCTGCAGGCCGTCACCTCAGTGCCAAAAGCCCATCACCACTCCACGTCCGATCAAGCAAGATATCCAGCAGGTGCTTCGCGTGGTGCATGGGCTGTGTGGCAACCGTTGCCATCGCCGGCCGGCATGGGAGAACGGCGGCAGGTGGAGCAAGCAAGGAGGTGGCTGGGCACGAAGGAATCAAACACAGCGAGACGAGACGAGACGAGAGCATGCGCGGTGCCCTCCGGATCCCAGTCCTGACGACGAGACCCGCTGTGGATGGATGCGATACGATGCGAGTGCAAGTGTGCAACGGATGCGGCATCGCCGTTGTATTTTTCCTCTCGCATCCGCCCGTGCCGGATGGAGCCGTCCCGTCCCGTCCCGTCTCGTCTGGAGTCGGGTCTACCAGCAGAGGCCGTGTCCTACCCCTACTGCTCCTCCGGATTCTCATGCCTTTGCCTCCCTCATTGCCTGCGAGTTGCCATGGCCTTGTCCACTGCCCTGTAGGCCATGGCCTTGCTTGCTCTACCGTTAGTGGACAAGGAATCCGACCAAAATCTCGCCTTTTTCTCTAACGTTTTCGTGTATGAGACTTGTCCAAACGATATTTTCATCAAGAAATATATACTAATTAGATATTTTGCTAGGTGTAACTGCTACGACACAATGGAACTGCATACTGCTATGAATATTTGCTACTTGTAACTTTTTTTTAGTGTGTCTGTGTGTGTTGTATTCAGTATTCCTTGCGTTTCTTTGTGTGCATGCATGCCAATGGCCCCTACAAATCACTTGGTTTTGGGCCCAAATCAGCTAATTAATCATGACACCACTTTATCACTTTCAAGATAAAGAAATGGAATTGCTATTTGACACTCGGTCATTCTTTCTATACATTTGGATTTTTTTTTTCATCCAGTTTTTACCCTCCCCTCTAACGCCAGCACGATTCACCCCTTCCCATCTTGGAGAGATCAAGCTTCTCTGCCGATTAAGTTTAGAAATTTGAGGATATCTACGGTTAGAGTTGGAAATTAGGGGCTTGTCTTTTTTTTTGAACTAAATGACTTTTTTCTTTTAATAAGAAGGCCAAGGGAGGAAGATTGCCCTGCCACAAAATGCGATTAGTAGGTAAGATGGCAAAACAGTGGACCAGGAAGAGCAATTTTCTCCAATGGGTAGTGCGGCGGCAATATCTACTGAAGAAGGGAGGAGGTGGCGGCGAAAGTCACCGGAGCGGTGATCGAGCACCATGGCTATTGATAAGGAGGAGAAAACGGTGTTGGATGGAATATTGATGAAATCTAGTGGTTAAAAACTTGGGTATTAGCATAGGAGTAAAACACCAAGTATGGGATAGATAGACCCAAAAGAAAAACCACCCAGTCCAAAATCTGTCCAACAACACACAATATGTTATTCCCTTATCCTGCAAATTTGATAGTGATAAACTCGGGCAGGCAGAAAGATGCCTGACCGTTGGACAAACACCTGGATGTTCTATCAAGCATTTTTATTTCTGTCAGTGACATCATGTTCTCTTCAAGAATCCGAATACCACATCGATCAGTAATCATTTAGATTTTCTTTGCGTTTCTTAAGCCAACATGCATGTTGTTTTCATAGCAAATACATGGAACGAAATAAGATGCTTGGGGTTCTTCTCCTTCGTGATGTAATGGGTGGTGACACTAGAACTTCTTTATCTATTTTTTTTTTGAAAAAGATAGATAAATTATGTTAAAGGCCAAAGAGAAAGCTCGCAGTAGATGAACAAATTAAAGACGTACCAGGGAAATCATAACTAATCCAGGCAATAGCAGAAATTTCAGAAGTATTTGCATATTGTTTATGTTCAAAACAGGGGACAGGAGGAATCCTACTGCTGGGTTGGAACAAAGTGGTTAAAATAGCCAAGGAGTGCTTTGAATGAAATAAAGCATAATGATTCTATCCATGAATGAGCTCGTGACAAAATGGTTGCAATTTGGACCACAAAGTTTACCAGAAGCAGACTGCTATACCTCTTTTGTTCTTCTACCCAGTTAAATTCTGCTTAAAAGGTCTCTCGAATTACAACTTAATTTGGAGTCACATCGGAAATTCAGGAACTGAATTTCCACGAAAGAGTATACTTTTCCTCAACGAAGCACAACCTTATTTTTTACATTAGTGAAGCAAGATTTCACACTGGAGGAGTCGTGTGATTAAAAATGAAAATTGAATATTTATGCCGCAAATAAAGCAAATAAGAAGGGCTCCATGCATTTTCACTCTCTTCATTATATAATTAACTGGACACCGTGTATTTATGCTATTGCTACACCCATTTTCCACCATCATACATTCATTTTCTTTTTTTGCAAAAATGATCGTGCATACATGATAACCTAACTTACACTTACAAGAGTATACAGGTTTGGCAGCGGGTGAAAATTTGTCAAACTTTGCATGGCCAGAATCTAGGTGCATGCTTTCAAAAGAACTGGGTTCCAATAATAAAAGCTTGCACTTATGCCAATTGTAAAGAACACACCTGACCTTTTGCACTATATTGTTTGTTATGTACAGTAATTGTTTGTATCCATCGGATTGTATTATATATCTAAAACCCCAGTTAGGTAAATACGATTTCCAACGCAAAATAGATATTGCTTCTATTATTTCAAGCTCCCCTCCGCATCTTTTTATAGGGCGATTAAGGTTTTAAAAAGTTGAATTCATACGTTTAAACTAAAAGTTAGTCAAATCACATGCATGCTTAGTACATGAAGATTATATACTAGATCATTATTACACAAATCCTTTAATATAACAGTAATATAGCAATTGATGGCATGCATGCTTTAATACACATATTACATGTTGATTGGACATGTATTAAATTAGGAGAACATTCTTCCCTCTGTTTATAAGGCGTGCATGCATATCAAGATTCAAAGTTTACATTCTTTGATCAATAATTTAGTCAAATTTTTTTTATTTTTTAATGTAAATTTGACATGATTGGATTTGTAATCAAATGTACTCTCCCATAATTATAATTTTATAATCATAAATAATATAAGATAAGATAAATGAATGGTCAAAGTCTAATTTGGGAGACCGTGCCATGTCATACCACACCATATAATCAGGAACGGAGGGAGTAATCCATTGGAGAGCTTTTTTTCATGGGGCATCTACAGATGTTTGAACAATTCTTTGACTAACTGTTATAGATGTCCTTATTAGGGGGTTGTAGTTACCACCTTCGCTGACCATTCAAGTGTGTAACTATATTATTGTTGTATAAGAGCCAAGTAATAGCTTTGATGGTTAGTGGAGGTGGTTATACCACTACCCACCAGGATCAAACCTTAGGTTTAATGGTGCTATGTCTTATTAATGTGGTACGTTTTTGTTAATCTCAAGATCCGCTCTATTTTCTATTATTATTATTATTGTATAACCCCAAACTTATATAAGAGTAAGATGGGGTCTTGGGGCTTACATTGCGTCAAACCTATAAACGGAAAGATATGTATATGGGGCCCGGTCAAGCCATTATATGGTGGTCATCCACTAACTAACATCTTCCGATATTCCGTCTTATGAAACCATAGTTAAGTTCTTTAATACCTTCTTTTGTAAAGCCTAGCAAAGTTGGCAACAACCATGGCCTAATTAGATGCCGCTACGACGTGAGCCGTGCTTTCTCAGGAGAAACTTTTTACTCCAATCAAGAAATATATTTTTGGAAAATTAGTTTTTAAGGGAAATGTCTTTCTTGAACAAGTCATTATACACGGTTCTTTACTCTCACACAAGCCTACAAATTGGTTCTATTCTTACTTCATGAGCAACATATGTTCTATTGACACAAAATTACATAAATGCAAAACACAACAAAAATGGTTCCATGTATAACACATAGGAGTATGTGTTTCTTGTAGGTTGCAATATAATTGTGCTCCTTCCATATAAAAAAAACACCCATTTGGACGGTGGAAAGATGCCATTTTATTGAAAATGAATATAATGATCCCATGGTGGGATATCAAAGAAAGAATTAACGAAGCCGAATCATTATACTAATTTTCCTTCATATATACCCTCTCCAAATATTATCACATGGTTTATCTGGAATTAATTGTATTGGTTACACAAATTTTGGTTTCCTGTCTTATTATAGGGGTAAATAACTCTTCTTACAACGAGTGGCTTGAAAGACCGTAGGATTCGAGAACAAGAGGAGAAGCCTCTAAAGTTGGAATCCGGCCGTTAATTGCTGTCTCCAGCACTATGAGATTCCCAAATTTTTTTAAGATAGCACAAGGCCAGTGCATGAACAGATGCCCAGAAGGAATAAAATTAGCGTCAGTTTCCATGCATGCATGATGCATGCGCACCTCACAGGGGCCAAATCAAAGCTAATACGGCATATGTTTCTCTGTCCACATATGAGAGGGACCCAGTTGTGATCCAACGGCTCAGATTTGCTCATGAGCTCTATATAAGCCCACCAACCTCTAGGCGATCGTTGTACTCAACAACTCAAGTTCATTTGTGTTGCTAGCAGAAATCTATAACACGACGATCCATCAGCTAGCATTTAGCTACGACCCTTAGCTTTTTTTTTTCCCTCTCTTGCATGACTCAAATAGCTACATCTTGAACATTAATCAACGACGATCGATCATGCATTCTATAGGAGATGAAGTGGCGAGGAAGAAGAAGATGGCGATGAAGAATGAAGTGGCCAGGAGGAAGAAGATGGTGATGAAGAAGACGGCAAAGACTGAAGAGCTCCCTTCGATCCAATCCAGGAGGGGAAGTGGTGTGATGCAGCTGCCGGTTCATGGATACCTCTCTTGTGCAGCAATGATCGGTGTGTTCACCTGCCTGCACTTGCATGGGTGTGCATGACCCGGGAGATGAACCCACCAGCATCTTTCCCTCGTGCTTGGATTGAAGGGAGCTCCTCTCTCCCTCTCTTCCCTGTCCATTCCATGCAGTATATATACCTTTTTGTTTGTTTTAATTTTCCAATAACTTCTCGTTCTTCTTCATGTTTTTTTTTCCTTTGCAGATGTGAAGCGCTGGAAATTTTACCCAATAAAAGGATGGCCATGCATGAATTAGTACTTCATGTATCAGTTTCACTGTGTCTTTTTATAGTTCCAAAAAATTACTGTTTCCTTTTTATGTTCATCATCTTTCCTGCCCAAAGGAGGAATCATCGATCCATGTATAGGAGTTAGGATAGGAGACAGCTTATCCTCCTTTCTAGATGACATGTTTTGCAACTTTTTCTTTGACATTTTTTGCTGAAACAATTTAAACCATGCCTGAAGGTACTTTGCGTGTCTGGAAATTAAACACTTGATTCGGGTGCCGTGATTGACAAGGTCTTCTATCCTTCACCATCAACAATAAGAATTGACGTGCTTACTGTATATATTATTCTCCTTAATTAAAAGACGTGAAGCATAATTTATATAATATTTACTCTCCTTAATTAAAAGATGTGAAGCATAACGCAAGGGAACATCAGTTGGTCCTTTTCCAATGATGTCTCATGTATACTTGCTTGCATTTGGGTGTGATTAGCACTTAACAGTACTGTATTTGTAGTTAATGTAGTTGCAGCCCTAAGATAAGCAGAACATGATCACGAGCGCGCTCAGGCTCCGAGCACATCCACGCACGACTGAACGTTGATGTGCACTCGCCATGGCCACAAAACGACAAAAGGCATTTCTTATTAGTCAAGATGTGCTGCAAGGATGAGCCGATAAGACAAAAGCCTCGGTTTGCCCAAACAGAGAGTGCTCATGGTGGTTTCATTTCAGTTTTATAACTGCAATGCTTACAAGTTCAGTTACATGCTGCTCGAGCTCACGTCGGTCTCGATCTCCTCCTCGTCAAACAAGGCCTTGGACACCGTCCCGAGCGCGGCGGCCCTCGTCGTCCCCTCCCCGCCGTCTGACTCGGGCGGCGACTCCGACCCGCTCCCCTGCCTCTTGGCGGCGGTCATCGGCGTCTCGAACACCACGTCGGTGCAGGCCGCCCGCCGCCGCTTCCGCCGCTTGGACGACGACGACGACCTGGAGCGCGGCAACGGCACGGACGGCTCCTTCCCCGGGTGCTTGAGCGCCCAGACGCGGCGCAGGTCGGGCACCCAGCTCGTGAAGGAGGAGAGCCGCCTCTGCCGGTCACGCCGCAACTGGGCTCTCACCATCAGCTCGTCGTGCCGGTCGTCGTCGCGCTGGCGGCTGCTCCTAGCGTCCCGCTGCAGCAGGTGGTGCGCGGAGGCGCTTGTGCTGGCGCCGGCGCTGTTCCAATGGCTGCCGCCCCTGTCGAACCTGGCGTCTTCCTGGTTGCTGCTGCTGGGTACGGAATCTGAACAGTCGATTTCGTCGTCGTCGTCGAATAAATCAAACTCCATCTGCGTGTAGATCTTCTTGATCACATCCTCCATGGAGCTGATGTACCTGAAAAGGCATTGGAGAACCTCTTATATATTGCTTTTCAGTCTCCAGAAATGGAGAGCATTGTATCAAAGTAAATATAAGAGTTTCTTCTTGCATACATACTAACATTCCTAGGAAGTAGGAACAACATTCAGTGAGTAAAATGAATGTGTATCTACATGCACACATACTAACTCAGCAGAAAGTTGAAATAAAAGATTTAAAGGTGCATCTGCAGTAACCATGATCATGCAGATCAGCAACTCATATTTATAAAATTTTACTGAAACTTCTTTTTCATCGCACTGAAATGTTGGAATGCCACTTTCAGATTCGAGCAAATAAAGAGCACTATATGATGTCAGTACTACTGTAGAACCGTGCTCCTTAGAGGACCAAGAAACATGAGAGCCAGTTATGCGTGATGCCTCTATCTCCTATTTTCTTTACATGTATCTAGAGTGCAGGGATGAAGTCAGAATTTCTTAAGTGGCCAACAAAAGTTAAAGTAACATATGGACTGAAGCAGATCCTGATTCCGAACACAATCAGTTTTTAGCTTTACATAACAGAGATATATGGTATCAAGCTGGCTCCGAAAAAGCCTGCCACAGATATAACCAGATCAATGTGTAATACTATTAAGAAAAGTATCCTTAGTTAGGACTTCACTAAATTTGTATTTGTATCTGGCTTAACCAAATACTTGTGCTTGCAAAGACAACTACATATAGACCCTGTTTGGCATGGCTCCAGCTCTGGGTGGAGCTGCTCTACTCCAAAACTCCAGGTAGAGTCAGCTCCACTCCAGAACTCCAGAAATAAAATGGGGTGTTTGGCTAGATGGGTACTCTCAGCTCCAAAAAAATCAATTTCAGTATTAATTGCCATTGTTGCCCCCAATTCAAGCCCCACTTGTCATCCTCTCCCCCTCCTTTCTTCCTCCTTTCTTTTTCCTCTCTCTGCCGTTGCCCACTGGTCACCCGAAGGAAGAGGAGGGGAAGGCACCAGCAGGGGGGTGGTGCTGCCGGCGGCGGGGCTCGGGCGGGCGGCGGTGGGGGCGGCCGGCGGCGGGGCTCGGGCGGGCGGCGGTGGGGGCGGGTGGCGGTGCGGGCGGCCGGCGGCGGAGCTCCAAGGCCGGAGCGCGCGGGACGGAGGGGCCACGGTGGCCGCCGGCGGGAGCGACGGGCGGCGCTAGCGCGGTGGAGACCGGTGGAGACGAGCGCGTGGAGTCTCGGAGGAAAATAGAACGAACCGTTTTTTCTATGTAACCAGTGGCATTGGTGGGTAATTATCTACCAACTCCACGAGGAGGTTCAAAAGAGTGGTTTCTGGAGTAGCAAAAGAGGTGCTCCAAAACTTCAACTCCATTTGCACTACAGCTCCATGGAGTTGGCAACTCCATGGAGTTTTGGAGTTGGGGTGTTTGGCTGAATTTTTTGATGGAGTTGCTGGAGTTTAGGAGTGGAGCTGTGCCAAACAGGGCCATAGTCATATACTATTTTGCCTTAAAGCATAAAACTTGTTTCTGGCAAAGAAAGCAGTACGTCAAATATGAATGTGTACTGCAAAAGTGTGCAACAACATGAATTTGTGCTTGGCCTGATACTAGACTTTTCTTTCAAATAAATGCCAGATTTGCAATGCAACAACATGAAATTGACTCTCCTAGCATTGGTAGGAAGTTTAACTTCAGTGCACCGTACACGATTCAATTACATGAACTCCAATGCTAAGTCACTAAAATTGACAGATAGTCTCTAGTAAACAACATTGAGATGAATTGAAAGTACAGAAATTAATCATACCTGGACTTTATGGTCTTTTCAGCATACTCAAGAATACTGTCAGACTGAAATGAATCCCCTTGGAGATTGATATCAATAAATTGCAAAAGCGAGCAGATCTCTTTTATCATCTTCTGTTTTGAACTTTCCTCTATAGCAGATCCTAGTTCAGATTTAATTATTTCCATTCTAAGCAAAATCTGCAGCTCATGTCTGGTACATGCTTATTAAGGTGTACAAAACCACAAATGTTAATCTATTAACAACATAGAATTGCAAATGATATATAATACAAAATAATTGCAGAGATGGAAGGAAAAGACTGAGCATTAAAAAAAGGATACTCCCGAATTTTATAACATGTACTATATTTTGCGGTTTGCTCTGATGCAACAGAGGCCGAATTGCTTCCTCTGTACTTCGATACTAGTTCTTTGGGTTTCCTCAACAGAATATTGGAAAGTTCACAGGCAATTTTTGCACCAGAAGCATCTTC
Source organism: Setaria italica (assembly GCF_000263155.2). Lineage (NCBI taxonomy): Eukaryota > Viridiplantae > Streptophyta > Magnoliopsida > Poales > Poaceae > Setaria > Setaria italica. The sequence goes on along the minus strand of NC_028454.1, from coordinate 2,000,243 downwards.
TTCTTCCTTGTGTTCAGAGTACCACACTGCAATCTTTCCATGCTTAACCAACAGCGCGTGGGCAGACAAGCCAACCAAGCGTTCAGCTAAATTCCCCAGATCAGCATCTTCAGAACAAAGAGCTTGCTCAATCTTATGAGGGACACTCTCAAGAAATGCCTCCAAATCTTCCATAGAAGAGAACATCGAGCTCTCTTCACCCACTGGTCTGTCCACTCCACTGCAATCTGCCTCATCCACTGGTATGTCCACTTTATTGCAATCTGCCTCATTCAATGGTGTCTCCACTTTGTTGCTATCTGCATCATCCACTGAGAAATTAACACGGCCAGCTGAAGCATCTTCTTCTGAAACCAGAAGTCTAGCTTCTGATTCATCCTTTGAGGGAAGACACTTCTCTCTTTCTGTATGTAGGCTCGGTAGAGTATTAAGATATGACTGTTTCACTTGCTTCATCCAACATTTCAAAAACCGCAATTTTTTCGATGTGGCGCCATACCTGCTGAAATACAATTCTTCAAAGTCCACCACGGGCATGCTGCCATCAGCATGTTTCAGGAGCACATCACAGAAGGTGTTCCAGGTGGTCGCCTCACATAGCTTATTAACCAGCCTGCTTCTCTTCCTCCTTGCACTCTGCACCTTTGCTGCATCAGATACGCAACTATCTGGTGTTTCAAGGCCTTTTGCAGCAACCTGGCCTAAACTACTGCCATTCTTATTGAAGCAAAGTAATGCACAGTTCATAGAGAAAGGCACGAGAACACCATCCACAGAGCTCCCATATCCATCAGAAACCGAGACAGCTGCACAATAGTTCCTTCTACTAAGGAACACCAGAATTAGCTGCCAAATTGGCTTGGCACCCCCTAATCGATCCTTCTCATCACCAAGGACCAATTCAAGAATCTGATGCGGAAAATACTCCTTGACTACAGCTTCTTCGCCATCACCCTTGCCCCCCTCTCGTTGGCACCCACGCACCATAGCAGCATCACCATCCCCACCCACTAACTGCTCCCAATTCCCCACCTCACACACTGACTTGACAAGTATCTTGGACACGTTATTGCCGCTGCCCTGCCACCGTGGGGAGCCAACGACCTCGACCTCACAGCTCTTGCAGAGCAGCGGCTTCCCTTCCACATCGGCGATCTCCAATACCACCTCCCCTCGCTGTCCACCTTCCCCAACGCAACGTGCAACACCTCCCCACACGAGCGTCGGCGGTGCGACCGCCGACCCCAACGCGACCGCATCGGCGGTAGTGAACCACCACCCCAACTCAGTGACCGCCCTCCGGATCCCCTCACTGGCGGAAGCGACGGCGACCCAGCACACTTGCAGGCCATTTGCAGAAAGGCGATCCCTCGCAGGACCGAAAACCTTGCGGAATTTGTCGATGAAGCTACCGTCGGCCCCGAATTCGTCGAATTCGGCGGCGGCCGTGAAGAGGACCACCAAATTGGGCGGCGGATCGAAGCCGCGTCGTCGGGCGCGTTGGGGATCGGGGTCCCAGGAGTAGTCGTGCTCGAGCTGGAGGAGCGACTTGGCGATGGACGAGGAGGCGGGGACGCGCGGGTGCGTGGGGCCCCGGAGGGCCAGGCGGCGGAGCGGGGCGAGGGTGGCGAGGGTGGCCGGGTGGAGGTCGAAGGAGAGCGGGGTGGGGGCGGCGGGGAGGGCCCTGGGGAGTAGGGAGGAGGAGAGGATGGGGGAGAGCGAGGAGAAGAAGAGGCGCCCGGCGGAGAGGGAGGCCGGGGACGGGGAGGCGGCGAGGAGGGAGGTGGCGGCGGGCAGGACGGCGGCGAGGTAGGACGAAGCGGCTGGGGCGGAGGCGGGGGCGGAGGCGCTAGAGGAGCCTGGGGAGGGGAGGAGGGGGTCGAGATCGAGGAGGAGTACCACGCGGCGGGGCTCGCCGGCTACGGCCGTCATGGGTGAACTGGATGCCGGCGGAAGAGGGGGAGCCGGAGGAGAATGGTTGGGTAGATCTGTGGTGTGGGGCTTTGCTTTTTTGCTTTTCTAATTTTTTTTGGGCAAAATGGAGGGGATTTCCAAACTTTTGGCGGGAAGGTTGAACGAGCCGACGGACAACGCGCGGCCCAGGAAGAGGCTGGTGGGACCAACTCGCCCGCTAGGGAGAAAGGTCTCGCTCACACAGCGGAACGTGGCCGTGGAAGCCCTGGCCGTTAGGAGAGGCGGCGGCCGGCGGCGAGTAACATGTGATGTGAATGCCAATCACGTTCTCGGGGGAAAAAAAGTAGTTTCAGACTTCAGACAGACATTTTTTGGGATCATCTGGACGCTTGAAGAAACGACGAGAAACTGTTGCATCTTTTTCAGAGCACATTTGTTGTATCAGGTGTTTGGTATTACATTGAATGTTTAGATATTAATTAGTAATATTAAATATAGATTAATTACAAAATCAATTACATAGATGGAGGCTAATTCGCGAGACGAATCTATTAAACCTAATTAGTCCATGATTTGACAATATGCTACAATAAATATGTGTTAATCATGAATTAATTAGATTTAATAGATTTATCTTACGAATTAACCTCCATCTATGTAATTAGTTTTATAATTAACTCATGTTTAACCATCCTAATTAGCCTTCGAAGATTTGATGTGATATGGATTAGACTTTAGCTCAAGGATCCAAATGCCCCCTCAATCACGTGTTTGGATGAAAGTACCCCCAGATTTTGGAGCGAATGAATTTCACAGGAAAATAGCTATTGTACAATTCTTGGGCATTTAGTGTTCTAACGGCAGCCATTCTGGACCATTACGTATTCCACACAAAACCAAATAAATGACAGATCACGGGATCATCTCCAACGAGAAAGCATGATGTTATTCATAGACCTGGCAGTACTACACATCCGCCTTATTTTAAGAAAAAGATGGTCCAAAATACGAACACCGTTTATTTGCTCTAATTTGCTTCGGTACAGGATTTCAAGGTTCGAAATATGATGGCAACGCCTCCATAACAAAAAAAACATTAATAATAACAATTGAGATCCAAAACAGTGTGATAAATCACTATTGAGCTGCCAAAGCAATGCTCCTGGACATCATCAGGGTACCCCAGAGAGTACTGTGCCTCGTTCTGCTTTCAAGAATTGGTTATGCGGCAACCTGCCTGAAAAGGCTTTGACGGATCTGTAAGCATTTCATATGCCAAAGCAAGGTTGTCATCAGACCAAAGATGTGGAAGGAAATGCACGGTAAAATGAACAGAATCAATTCTGAAATCAAATGTCCAAGGAAACAGAAAAACAGAAAAAGGTGCTTCTTACCTCAGGCAGCTTCTTTCTAAAAACCGCTTGCAGTCTAGCATCCAGTGTGTTTTCACAGACGATCTTTCCATCTCGGGAAGCTAGCACAACTCCACCAGAACTATATTGAAATGCACAACAGTGAGCATACAACAGTTCGATCATTTCATAAGGGAAATGGCAAATGCCATTTAGCCACTTGTGACATCAGAAATTCAGTAACAAGCACTGTAGGGTATGAACAATCTGCAGGCCTTACCACGAGGGACCAGGTGCCTGATAATGACTGGGAGCAGATGGCAGAAAGACACGACGATCTACCACTATCTCAGGAGGATATACATTTGCTTTTTCTGCATACTCATTACTTGCCGACTCCAAAACTGAATCAACAAGGTCAAGATCCTCCTTCCTGCAGCGGAGAAGCACAGCTGGTTCTTTCAGACGCAGCAAACTCTGTTCAGGGAAAATTTTGCGTTAAATGATGCTCAAATTACTGGAAGTAGATGTTAGTGCAAAGGCAATATACTTATGTACATTGGATAGATATACCAAATGGGCCGTCAACCGCTGCAATTAATTTACAAGTCTAATAAAAAGATTATGACATACAGGAGAACAATTTAAAAAATTTGCGACTTGAATATTGCCCAAAAATCAGGTAAGTTATTCTTCAGGGTGAGATATAAAACTAGTTCAAGGATTTTCACAGAAAACTGAATCCTTTTATATTATCTGAAAAATATCTTGCCCAAACCATATTCAAATTGGCAGTTGGATTGGTGTTATTTCCGGCAATGAGAACCCTACCATAACCAATTGCCTGAAAATGGAATAGACAGCACAACTTAAATAAGCCTGTTTTTCTTTGTGTTTCTTTTTGGACCGCATTTGTTCTCTATGTGTGCTGTGCAAATGAACTATTGCTTGCAGTAGTTGCACCAAGTTCATGCTTCATATTCGCATAGAAGAAAGCAAATCAAATCGTGCTAACCTGAACAATAAGTATCTTCAGAAGTTTCTTGTAAGTTTGATGATCACGGCTTATGTACAGTAGCTCTTTCCTTGCTGACTCCATCATATTTGTTACCAGGTCATCCTGAGCTTGAAGAACTTTAATTCGGGAAGCATTGAGCTGCATTGAGTAATCACTGCGTAGAATAATGCACAGCAAAATCAGTTAATAGTTCTTTACTGAAATATATCGAAATAGGATGCCAAAGAGAGAAATTATTCTTAATGACCTGTAGCAAGTAGTTAAATATACTTTACAAAGTGTGAAATAGGTAAATAAAATATAAGTCGCACAAATGAGAACAAGAACTATTACATTTTATTCTTGATGCTGACTTGCTTCTCTTTGCGATCAAATTCCTGCCTGATCTTCTTTTTTTCAGCTTCCACCAGTTGCAATTTTTCAATTTGGAATTCCTGATTAGTTATCATTACATAAGTTCACCTCATAGAAAAATAAGTTGCAGAGGTTTTTCAGATGTAAAAGCACATCACATCAAGTGATGATATCACCTAATTCTGTTTTCCTGTGATATAAGTGTCACAGCTGTCCAATGGGCAATGGGCACGAAATATAATGGAAGCAAACAGACTAGTTCATTTTTTATTCTGAATTTGCGTTACATGGTATACTAAAAATCTGTTAAAAAATAGTTCAACCAAATGCAGGACAAGTGGCTGTTTCAGTTAGCTACCACTGGGAAGTAGGTAAAATATTTAGCATATTTGGACTCCATACTGGAGAACTCGCAACAAACGCAACGTCCCAGTTGGTAACAGAAGCAATGGCACAGGTTCGATCACTGACAGCATAGCACAACATTCTTACACTGCAAAACCGAATCGCTAACGAAAGTAATCCAAACGACAGTTCCTAAGCCCCGAATCCCAACATGACCCTGCACAGAGCCACAGACCCCGACATTGTCCGATCTCTGCCCAATTCGCATAACCAACCACCACCCACTGCGCATTGCGCGATCCTAACGCCGCTGTACCAGATCCGAACCTCCGCAATCCGGATCTCGCCGATCGCTCACGAGATCCGACTCTGGAAATCCTCTATAAGACAATGCGCGGAGGAAGGCGGGGATACCTCGGCGGCTGCGGCCTCGATCTCGACGGCCTTCTCGACGGCCTCCTGGCGGATGAAGTCCGTCATCTGCTTGAGCTGCCGCGACACGTCCACTTCCTCCATGTTGCCGGAGAACCCCTGCGCCCTTCCGCTGCTGCTTCTCCGGTGATCGCCGGGGTCGACGCGGCGGTGGGTTCTGTTTGATCTCTGGGTGTGCTGGTGGGCGTCGTGGCGATTCGTTCCTTGTTTCTATCTGACGCGGCGTCGCGGACTCGCGCGGAGGATAAGGTTTGGTGTTGAGGCCCCAGAGGCCTTTTTTTTCCCTTTTCTTTTTCTTTTTCCTCTGTATCCGCTTCGTATTCTTCTTTTTTTTAGAGGACGCTTCGTATTCTAGTGTTTGTGCGAGATACGCCTATACGCATACACGCACGAGCTTGGACGATAGTGGGCCTGAACTGGAGCCTCGCTTTAGCGCGGGCTGGGCCTCTTCGACAGTTTCGGCCCAAAGAAACAGGCTTTCCATGGCGTTTTCCATGGAAATACTCGGTATATGTCCCCTAAAAAAATTGTAATACACGATATATATGAACACTATTCGTGTAAAGGCTTGCTGCAGGGTAGTACTTGTACAGAAGTTCTATGCCATGGGACATGGGTTGCATGCATGGGAAATACTTCCTGATGGATAATTGGATACGGTATGATTGCAATTGCTTCAGATTACCAGATAATTGGATACAGGCAACTGACTGATGGACTGAAACTCTGACAAAACACACAAAAGCTCCGAGATCGATGGAGTCGTATGTACATGCACAGCACAAAAGAAAATCCTGAGCAAGAAGACGAGACGACGGCACGACGCCCAGGAACATGAACATCGTTAGGCCTGCAGAGCGAGCGCCATCACCGGCGCGCGCGCGCGTGGGCGGCTTGGCCTCAGAAGTAGAGGAAGCGCGCCCTCATGGCCGGCGACGGGCAGGACTCCTGGCAGAGGGCGTCGAGCTTCCACCCGGGCAGGGAGACGCCCTCCTCCGCGCGCCTCTCCTTGCCGCTGCGGCCGCGGCCGGCGTCCGCCGAGGACGGCGTGCCCGGGCTGATCGGCTCCTTACCCGCCGCCTTAGCCGCGTCCACGGAGCCAGCGCCAGCCGCCGGCCTAGGCGCCGGGACGATGGTCACCTCCGGCACCCGGCTCTTCCCTTCCATCTCCTCCGGATCTCCCTTGGAATCACGCTGTGCTTGGGGCCTGAAAGCTGGGTCCTTTGCTGTGCGTGTGCTACACTCTGTCTGCAGTTTGCTTATCTAGCTGATATCTCCACAGTAATTTGGTTTGCAGTTTATAATCCTTTGCAGATGGCGATGGGTTTGTCTTCTGACTTCCTGCAGAGAAACGGATAAGATCGGAGTGGGTGAACATGTTTTCACCGAGTTAGTGGTACTGATAGCGACTAGCACATGTTGACAAAGATGATCGATTATCTTCTCCTCCCTTCTTTCTTTTCCTTTTCCTTTTCTTTTATTATTGTGGCTGCCTTACGTTATCCTCTTTGCCAGGCAATCCTGTAGAATCGCTCCGTGTGTCAGCTGTGTGCATCAGGTAAATTTCGAGATGATCATGACACTGTAAAATATGTTTCCTGTGATGGAAAAATGGTTATCACATTCAAGATGCTAATAACACCCTCAAAAAAAAAGATTTCCTGTGATCGCCCAGACACTGCACAAGAAATGGATCCTAACATGTTTTCAGATTCATAGTCTCCGTACCCTAGGTTCTCATGTCAACAGGGATTGCGAGTAACAGGCACTTCTCTCGTTGACGTCTGAATTCGAGTAGCATGCAATTCTACTTCTACCCTTGACATCAATCTAGATTCTAGAGCCTATACTAGCAGAGATTGAACTACAAAAGACCTGCATGGCTACATACATGGGCATTTGTACAACAGAAACAACAGTCACGTTGTCAGACCTGGAGCTAAGAAGTATAAGAACTATTACAAGCCGAACAGATTATCGCTGGGACCAAAGATGGATCCACCAAACTGCCTCGTGTTCAAGTCTCCACCATCCAAGGCCGACGGGAACCTGTCGAGCCACTGGGTGAGGATTGGGCCGTCGGAGTCCTCCACCCACGGCGACGTCATGTCGATGCCATCCAGTGCGATTGGATCGCCATCCAACTTCTTCCTCGTCTTGGGTTCGGAGTGGAGCGTGAGATTGTAGTGCACGTAGGCTTGGTCGGCCAAAGCCTCCTTGTCCAGCTTGTTGCGCTTTTCATAGTGGTTCTGAAGGATCATACCCCAGTCTCTTTGAAACGTTAGGGTGCTGCAGACCTGGCTGGTAACTCTGACAGCGGCTCGTTGCAGTGATGGTGCTGAATCGCCGTATTGTTCCCACCACATCCCTGAGCACAAGAGTCATCAAACTGAATTGAGAAAACAGAATACAGGTGCCTAAAAGATGATATGATGCTTCTGAAATATCTTCAATCCAGTTAAGTGCATCAAAGGTATATAATCATCAGCTCCAACCAAAAATGCGACAACGGGGTGGGCCTAGTGCCCTAAAAATGCAGCACTACAAACTAACAACATGTGACATATTATTAATATAAATAGCCAGTAATACACAGGATACCCCAAAACAAACTTACAAATTTTCTATTGAGAATACAAACATGAATGCAGAAAATGCAATTCAAGAATATTAGTAAAATAGCTGTGGCATTGGAGAATATTAGAACAATGTAGCTGACATAAGCCATGACGCATACCTGGGGAGGTATTGTTGCGGGCCTCTTTAGCAATGTTAGAACCAAACATCCCTTGCGCCTTGCGAAAAGCATGCAATTGAGAAGTAATATCTTGCCTTAGGTCAGGGTTTGTAAGCACCTTATCAAGAACATGGAAGAACTCCTCCTTGATACTACTAAAAAATTTTACTTCTGGGTTATACTGGATGCTTGGGTTCAGAAAAGCAGCTGCTGAATGAAGAGGTGAATGTAGCTCTGCTTGCCATTTTTGCTCCACTATGTCCAGAAACGACTTACATTTGCCTTCATCCATTATGTAGTATGTTCTAATAGAGTCCGTCACTTTTGTCATAGACTCATATATGTAACCAATGGCAGCTTTGCCTCCTGAAACATCCCTCATGACCCTCAATAAAGGTTCAGAAACAGCAGCTATCTCTTCAACTGCTCTCCAAAGCTCATCATCATTGAGTATCTCAACACAAGGAATGGACCTACTTGCATATGAAGAAGATGAAAATTCAGCGCAATGAAACATTTGCTTCAGCTTTGACCTGTGCCTCAACAAGGATTTCAGTGTGAGAAAATCTGATACAGACTTTGTAATCCCTGAGCAAACAAGCTCTTGCCCTGGCATGGACTTTCTCGTAAAATCAAGAACCCACTTATTGTTGTAGATAAATCGTGTTACGGTTTGTGCTTGGCAGATGCATTGGTTCACCCAATCAATCTTGGAGAAGTCATCCAACATTGAGTTAATGCAGAAAGATGCACATGGTGACCAAAAGATTGAGTTGTAGTTCTGCATGATTAGCTTGTCTATGCTGCCGTAGTTTATATTCCTGTCAGCGATTATCTGAACAACATTCTCTGGGCCAACTTCTCGAATCACTTCATCGAAGAGATCATACAACCCTCTGTGAGTTTTGAAGTGTGAAGAGGCATCCACTGTTTTGAGGAAGAATGTCCCTAGAGGAGACGACACAGAAAAGTTGATTAGAGCTTTCAATTTGTTATCAGTCCATGAATCAGCCAATATAGTGCAACCTGTTGTCACCCAATCCTTTTCAATCTCTTTTGTTTTCTGCAAAATCTCTGACTTGAGCTTGTGCAACCACTTGTCCTTCAGAACCTCTGCTGACGGCCCCCGGAATCCCACACCACCAAGTACCTCCAGCATATGCTGGTATGAAACTGAGTCTGCTATACTATAGTCCAACTTGTTCTCGAAAAAGAATTCAGCTATGCATCGCTCTGCCTCCAATTCTGAAGCAGCGCGTGACTTGTTAACAGCACCAGATAGTTTTGGTGCCGGAGTCGACACTTCCAGAGCAAGAAGGTGACTCTGTTCAGCAGCAAGAGTAACCGCTGGTGAGTTCGCTGCCCCTGGAGTAGTAGACTGAGACGGAAGCTCCCGTGTCCTTTTCGGGGGTACCGACAATTCAGCTACCCTCTGCCTCTTGAGGAGCTGGAACTCCTTGTACTCCTCCTTTGCCGATATGATAGCCTTCACCTTCTCAATAACATCTTCCTTCACCTTGGTGCAAGGGTTAACCCCTTTGCTGGGAATTTGAGAAAGATGGAACTTGAGCCTGCTGATGCCGCCATTGAGAACCTTGTGACAGAACCTGCACCGGACCTTGTTCCCATCCAGCTTGTCGCAGTACTCCCAGCAGGGATCTCTCTCCCGCACTGGAGCAGCAGACAGTGAATGAGCAGAAAACAGAAACGCGGCACATTAGAATTGATACATCGATGTTTTGAGTCGTAGATGGTGCGACCAAAGCAGGAAAATTACTTTATGGTGCAGCAGCAGCAGGACTTCAAGTTGATATTAGTACCTGCAAATAAAAGAAATGTATTGATTTCCAAAAATAGAAAATGCTGCTTATGATGAGATGAAAGCACTTAAGGATTGAATGCTTAATTAGGAACTGAAAAGCTAAAGGTAAGGAATTAAGCGGTTGAAGCAGCATATCAAGTGTTACTGTACTCTATTGCCAATTTTATCCAGCAATCTCCCCACCCAAATGATTAGCATACCATGCTCTGGAAGTTTGTTGCATGCGCCGATTAGATACTAGAGAGGTGATTCCACAGCACCGGAGCATTTGGCAATTGTAATGGAGTGGGAGATAATTGAAGAAATGAGGCTCCGCTTCTGTTACCAAAACTAATCAGAAATCCGTACCCCGCATGTTGGCCCTGCGGAACATTTCGGCGGGGCGGCGAAACAGAGCGCCGGTTGACTCGCCCCCCATTTCTTTGGAAATCAACCCCGCCTTCCTCCCCAAAATAGCCCGAGTTTCGGCTCCCAATCGCGACAAGCACAAAAAGGTTGTTCCTCCCCGAAATAGCCCGAGTTTCAGCTCCCAAATCGCGGCAAGCACAAAAAGCTTTAAGCGCAGCTGAGCTCAGCATCTGAACCCCATGGATCCACAGGATCACACAAGCCATTATCCCTCTAATAATTCGCGAGAAGTAGTCCGGCTGCCGGAACGGAGCGAGATCTGGAAGGGTTCGAGCTCTAAAAATCGCGGGAGGGGAGGGGAGGAGAGGAGAGGGGATGCTGACCTGAGTCCTCCTCACTGGGGTGAGCTGCTCCCGTCCCGACCCGAGAGTTTATTTCGTGGGAAGGAGGGATATTTTTTCTTCTCTTCTCCCCGATTTATCGCCAAGCTTTTGTGGGTGGGTGGTGGCCTGGCCGCCGCCGCGAGCGGAGTCGTGGGAGGAGGAGGAGGAGGAGATGGGGCGGGCGGCTGCGTGGGGTGTGCGCCGTGCGCGAGATGACACGAGATGACGGGGAGCCTTTCCCTGCCCTTCCTTGCAAGTTGCAACGGAAGAGGGGGACACGCCTCGTCTTTCTCTCGTGCGAAAAAAAATCGGGGGAGAGAGATTTCGTGAGGCGGGCCGTACCTCACTAACTCTGGGTCTTGGTGGGCCGGGCCGGGAATGAGAACGTTCGTTCGGCCCGCGTGCTAAACAGGAGGTGCCCCCGCGGCGGAAATCCGATCATCTTCTGGAGGTGGGTAGAGACGGTAACTTCCGAGATTTGAGAGCCACGAGATCTGTCAAATCTGCATCCAATCAAAACCCTAGCTCCACTCCTCTCTCCTCCGCTGCTTGAGCCGCCGCCCCCCGCGTGGGACCTGTTGCCCCTGCGATGGCGCCGGCCCCGCACGCGAGCTCGCCCACCGCGTCGCCACGCTCCGGCCACCGGAGTCGAAGAAGAAAGTTGAAAAAATGTTGAATTTAACTTTTTCTTAAAAAAAATTGGTTTAACTTTTTTCGAATAAACATTGTTGGCTTAACTTTTCTTGAAGAAATGTTGGTTCAACTTTTTACCAAGAAATATTGGTCAACTTTTTTGAATAACGTTGACAACATTTTTCAGTTAAATATACTTTTGATCTACTTTTTCAGTTAAATATACTTTTGATCTAGTAATGGACTTACTAGGCCCGCGGCCCACGTTTGCCGCTGCATTTTTCACTTGTCGGCGGCTAGATCCCGGGTTACTGCTGCTTGTACTTCCCGGGTCACCCGATCCTGGGATCAGGAGGAAGGGGAAGACGAGGCGAGATGCGTTGCTCGGCAGTGGTTGAAGCGTGTGACGGGATGTGTGGCGTAACATGCCTGGGAGGGAGCACGGGTGGTCCTCCGGACGCGGGTGTGTGCGGAGTGCGTTATCACACGCGCCGGCCAAGCGGAACGACCGGGAGGTGTTCGACTAAATGTCCCGCCCGGAGAGCGCATTCTGAGCACGAGTTTTGAATTTCTACGAACTAACGAGTCAGCTTTCTTCTCCGTGTTCTCCGTGTCAGGTAAGTAAAACAGGTAATGCCCGCTTTCTTCTCCGTGTCAGCTGTGCGCGGTGACAGATACTTGTTTGACTTAACTACTGCAGCAAAGATGGACCGCACATGGCCAGCATTTTGACTGCGAACCCCAATTCACATATACTCTCTTTCTTTCTTTTTTAAGATTCACATATACTCTGTCTGTGTACACAATAATACAAGTTCTGAAATACAAGCATGGAACTCAACTTCTAACAGATGAAATTTGACTTTCCATGCAGTCGGGATAGGAGTGCCAACTGCCAATCGTGTTTGGACAACACTATTGACTTGTCAGCAAAGCTCAATATATGGTTTGCATATATTTATTTGCTTAGGAGGATTGGGTAAATGCATTGGTTGCTGAGTATTTGACATATAAGAAGTCGATTGGCTTCGACAAGGCAACAAACAGGTAATGCTGCCACTTTCTTCCTCACATCAGTTGTGCGTGTTGACAGATACTTGTTTGACTTAATTATTGCTGTGAAGTAGATGAACTGCACGTGGGAATCTTGTTGACTTTTCAACCAAAGTTTTACGTAGACTCTTTGTGTGTATACGACCATAGTAGAAGTGCTGAAATATCAGCATGGACCTCATTTGGACTTATGACTTTATGAGGAAACTTGTCCTTGATTTGCATATTATCTGTAAGGTTAGGAGAGGTTGAGCTCATATATTGGTTGCCTGGTTGGCAAGAAGAAGTATCTCCACTGAAATGGTGAGGGCAAGCAGTTGGAGGTCCTTGTTCTCATGTTCCTTCGTTTTAGTATTTCCCTCCCTCATCAACTTTGTATATCCTTGCTGCAAATTCACATATGCAACAGACACCCTCCTTCCAGGTCAAGTCCTGACTGAGAAACATGGCCTAGTCTAAAAAAATGGCGCCTTCAGGTTGGGCTACGACTCCTCGGTTTTTCAGAATGATTATTTCTACCGTGGTTTGTCCATCTGGTTTACTGACTCTCCGTCTTGTAAACGTGATTACTTTCCTGTTTGGCAACCTGATTGGAATGGTTTATTCGAATCATATATCCTTTGAGTCTCAGAGGATGGCGTGCTATATATAGACGGTGGTCATATTTGGTCCTCGCCCCGTGTCAATGCCACTTCTATTTCTGCTATTGCAGTGCTCCTTGACAATGGAAATTTTGTGATAAGAGACCGAGCAAACAGTTCCATGGTGATTTGGCAGAGTTTTGATAACCCAAGTCATGTACTGCTCCCTGGAGGACACCTAGGATTCAGTCCAATCACCGGCAAGAACACCACCCTTGTTACTTATAGTTTTCTCTATAACATTAGTTATACTCTGTCACTGGACGCGACTACAAAGAGAGGTTTTATTATCCAGCAGAGTCCTGGTGGTCGTATGTTTGCTGGTACTTTTCCCGAATGGATAGACATTCATGAAGATGGAGACTATGTGCTCGCATTCAATGATGTGCATACATACATGCATTTGACTTCCTCTGGGATCATTCGATTTGCTAAACAACGGGAGTGTGATTCTGTTTTATGGTCTGCTCCAACAATTGCATGCGGTGTTCATACATATTGTGGACGTTGCGACCTTGATTCTCATTGTGGACCTTACAGCCTCTGCACGAGCTCAGGCTCGTGCACATGCCCTGTTGGTTTTGATTCACCATCAACAGGACGATGGACTGGTGAGGGTTGTTGGAGGGAAGTCCCTCTGAATTGTGAAAGCAATCCTGCAGAGCCGGAAGTGACATTTTATCCCATAGACGGCATCCTTAGATATCCTCAGAATGGTTGGATGTCAAAGGTAAAAGGTATGAGAGAGTGTGAATCCTCTTGCTTAAGGGACTGTACCTGTACTGCCTTTGCTTACGATTCAACTTGTCTACTATGGTTTGGGGAGTTGCGGAATACTGTGGTGCTTGAATCTGGTTCAGATGGCAATCGTGTATACATACGTACCACATCCAAACAACAACAATCAAGTTTTAGAGTTACTCATGTATTTTTTCCCCATAAAAGAATGGTTGTTCTTTGGGTGACTGGTGCGTTTGCCTTCATTCTTATTGGTTTTATTCTTTTGTGGAGATGCAGAAGAAAGTTATTCGAGGAAACAATGGTGAATGGTGATGGAAGCCTCAAGGTCTTCTCATTTGCACAAATAAAGAAGATAACAAAAAATTTCTCTGAAAAACTTGGGGAAGGAGGCTTTGGCTGCGTTTTCAAAGGGACAATGCCAGTTTCCACTATGGTTGCTGTCAAAAGGTTAAAAGGCTTCGTGCAAGGAGATAAGCAGTTCCGAGCAGAGGTGCAGACCATTGGGATGATTCAACACACCAATCTAGTTCGTCTTCTTGGATTTTGTGTATGAATCCATGGTGAATGGTTCTTTAAATTCTCATCTCTTTTGTAGCAGTTCTGCAAAGTTGAACTGGGAGCTGCGGTACAGTGTAGCACTTGGAACTGCAAGAGGTTTAGCTTATCTGCATGAGGAATGCAGATATTGCATTTTACATTGTGATCTGAAGCCAGATAACATACTCCTTGATGAACTGTTCTGCCCTAAGATTGCAGATTTTGGTATGGCAAAGCTTCTTGGTCGAGACTATAGCAGGGTACTGACAACAATGCGAGGGACCATTGGGTATCTTGCACCTGAGTGGATCTCAGGCGTACCGATCACGCAAAAGGCTGATGTTTACAGCTACGGAATGATGCTTCTAGAAATCATATCGGGGCGAAGGAATTCAGAGAAAATTAAGGAGGGGAAGTTTACATACTTTCCAACCTATGCTGCAGTTAAGCTGAATGAAGGAAATGGTATGTGCCTGCTGGATAATGGTTTGGGGGGCAATGCTGATGCAGAGCAGCTGGCCAGAGCTTGTAGAGTCGCCTGCTGGTGCATTCAGGATGCTGCAGATCACAGGCCGATGATGGGGCAAGTTGTTCGCATGCTAGAGGGTGTCATGGATGTCGAGGTTCCTCCTGTTCCCAGGTCACTGCAAAAGTATGTTGGCATGGACGATTCCACTTGTTCAGATTGGACAGCTTCTG
The DNA here is from genome assembly GCF_000263155.2 of Setaria italica. Classification (NCBI taxonomy): domain Eukaryota; kingdom Viridiplantae; phylum Streptophyta; class Magnoliopsida; order Poales; family Poaceae; genus Setaria; species Setaria italica. Next base: position 1,985,234 of record NC_028454.1, on the reverse strand, counting down.
AAGTCTCTTGTTAGTTAGTCCAATGCGATCTTTTCCTTCTTTGTGTTTCTGAACTCCAGGAAACACTGTGTATTGCAGTATTGAGCGATGTACTCAGTTTATGCTTGTGTTAAGGCCTTTGAACTCGTTTCCATATAGCAAGTACAGAAATTACGTCATGTGTTGGGTGAAACAGAAAGGTAACATGTATTTTTTTTCGTTGCGCCTCATTGGCTCATTGCCATGTGTTTTTCGTGTGCAATCTACTTGTTGACAGTTTATGTTCCTTGTTTTCTTGGAATTTTGAGTTGTATGACATGTTTTATCATCTTAAGCATGTGCTAAGAGACTGGGTTAATTCCTGAAAATTCAGAAGTTGAGAACTTGTTCCAAGATCTTTCAAGTAGGAGCTGTAGTCTAAGGCTGTTGCAGTCTTGTAGATGCAGACGTGAGAGCACCACATGAATTTTGCACCGGAACAGGGGAGTGTTTCAGACACGGCACAATAGGCCACGTGCGCGTATCTGAAGCACACCGCGAGTGATGCTTTTTTTTCCGAAACACAATAGTGACGCAAATGCTTACATTACAGGTACGCCAATGTTTTAAATAGCGGCCTTAAAACAGTTAATAGCGAAGCTAAATGAGGCTATAGCGGGATATAGCGGCTAAGTTGTCCATGACACAAATAGCGGTACCATGTCTCAGATAGCTATAGCAGACCATAGCGGCAGTGGGAGATTTAAAACCTTGACGTACACAAACTCAAAGCTATAGATACATGCACGCAACTCTACTCAATAAACATTTTTCGAGGGACTGAACCGGCGTATCTTCAGGATTGATGAAGTCACCACCAACACCGGTGATGCTCGAAGAGTGACCAATCTCTCATCCAAGAACCTCGAATGCGATTGAGATTTTGCGGGCAGCGATGTCTGACGAGCACACATCGCATCGCTCCTCATCAGTTCTCCTCGGCCGCGACTGGGCCGCAGTGGGCCGGTTTGAGAGTGAGAACGTTCGGCCCTCGTGCAAACAAACGGAAAAGAGGCAGGTGCCCGCGTTCGCCGTTGCTTCCACTTCCACTCGTCGGTTGGTTCCTCGCTTCCTTGCTGCTTCTACTTCTCGGGTAATGCCGGTTTCTTCACGTCAGTTGCGTGTGGTGTCAGAGCCTCGGAGGCTTGTTTCACTTTACAGCAGAGTAGACGAAGAACAGATGGATGGGCAACAACACATTGAGTGCAAATCAAATTTTAGTTAGATTCTTCTGTAGCAATGGTAATAAACGTGGACCCCAATTCGTCCCCCCAAAGAATGGAAATTGCTGTCGTGTCACGATAGGATCCATATGCACTGGTGCCTACCAGGTTGGACCTGAGAAAAGTAGACGCTGGCGACGGGTACTCTTGAGTCTTGACTGTTGAGCAAATCTCTTCCTGGTTTCCATATATCTAGGCCGCATCGTCCCACTTTGCCGTGCTCAGACACCAGCGCTTTGCTGCGGGTGTCTGCGGTCCACGGCGGCGAAGTGCGCGGTCCGAGTCGAGGAGGGCGCTGTATGTTTGAGGCGCGGATCGACGAGGAGCAGGAGCTAGAGCTGTTGGAGCGGGTTGAGAGCACTACCAAAGTGGCATGAAGTAGAGATACCCTGAAATGGTGAAGGCAAACAACTGGAGGTCCTTGTTCTCATCATCCTTCGTTTTACTATTTCCACCCTTGATCAACCTTGTATATTCCTGCTGCAAATTCGCATACGCATCAGACACCCTCCTTCCAGGACAATTCCTAGATGCAAACCAGAGCCTCGTCTCAAAAAACGGCGCCTTCAAGTTGGGTTTTGACTGCTTCACAACCGTTTATAAAGATGATTATAAGTCATATTGCGGTTTGGGTATCTGGTTTGCTAAACCATCATCTTGTAATCGTGAATACTTTCCTGTTTGGCAACCTGGGCAGTATGCTTGTGAACGTACTACCCTCTCGCTCACAGAGAATGGCGTGCTAAATCTAACCACATACTATGGCGACTATTGGTACTCATCCTACATACGGAATACTTCTGTGAACGCTGCTGCAGTGCTTCTTGACAACGGAAATCTTGTAATAAGAGACCAAGCAAACAATTCCATGGTGATTTGGCAGAGTTTTGATAGCCCGACGAATGTACTGCTCTCTGGAGGACTCCTGGGATTAAATAAAATCACCGGCATGAACATCACCCTTTCCAGTTATTCTAATTATTATATGGGCGAATATACTCTGTCACTGGATGCAACTAGGAGGCGAGGTTTTATTATCCTGCATACTTATTATGGTCTTATGTTTACTGGTACTTTTCCTAGATGGATGGATATTCGTGAAGATGGACAGTATGCGCTAACATTCAATGATGCACGTACTTACATACAATTAAATAACTCTGGATTTGTGACATTTTCTAAACAAGGGGAAGAACAAGGGGAATGCGATACTGTATTATGGTCCGCTCCAGATACATTATGCGACTATGACTCATATTGTGGACCTTATGGTCTCTGCACAAGGTCGGGCTCTTGTATATGCCCTGTTGGTTTTGATCCACCAGATACCCAAGAATGGAATATTGCAGGTTGTTCAAGAAAGGAACCTCGGAATTGTGAAAAAAACATTGTTACACATCCAGAAGAGACATTTTATCCAATATATGGCATTCATAGATATCCTCAGCATGCTTTCATGCTGAACGTTTCAGACACGAGTGAGTGTGAATCCTCTTGCTTAAGGAACTGTACTTGTACTGCCTTTGCTTACAATACAAGTTGCTTGCTGTGGTTTTCGGACCTGCGGAATACATTAGTGCTTGACTCTGGTCCGAATGGCAACCATATGTACATACGTATAGCACTTAGGACCAAATGGCAACTAGTTTTTGGATCGATGATTGTTGTGCTTGCCCTTGTTGTTATTGGTCTGATTCTCTTGTGGAGATGCAGAAGAAAGCTTTTCAGGGCTAGAACGGTGGTTGACAATGGAAGCCTTGTGGTATTCTCGTTTGTACAGATCAAGAACTGTACCAAAAATTTCTCTGAAAAACTTGGAGAGGGAGGCTTTGGCTGCGTTTTTAAAGGGATGTTGCCAGGCTGCACTGCTGTGGCTGTGAAGAAGCTAAAAGGCCTCAGACAGGAAGACAAGCAATTTCGAGCAGAGGTGCAGACCATAGGTATGATTCAGCACATCAATATTGTCCGTCTGCTTGGGTTTTGCACTGAAGATAGTAGAAGGTTCCTGGTGTATGAATATATGGCAAATGGTTCTTTGAGTAACCACCTGTTTTCCAAGAGATCCTCTAAGTTAAGCTGGGAGCTGCGGTACTCGATTGCTCTTGGAATTGCAGGAGGCCTGGCTTATCTGCACGAGGGATGCAGGGACTCTATTGTACACTGTGATATGAAGCCAGATAATATACTTCTTGACGCAGAACTCTGTCCCAAGATTGCAGATTTTGGCATGGCAAAGCTTCTTTGTCGAGATTTCAGCAGGGCACTGACAACAATGCGAGGGACCATCGGATACCTTGCACCGGAGTGGATCTCAGGGCTACCAATCACACATAAGGCTGATGTTTACAGCTACGGAATGGTGCTTCTAGAAATCATTGCAGGGCGAAGAAATTCGGAGAAGATTAAGGAAGGAAAGTTTACTTACTTTCCAATATATGCTGCAGTTAAGGTGAATGAAGGTGATGTTATGTGCCTGTTGGACAGTAGTCTGCAGGGCAACGCTGAAGTGGAGCAGCTGAACAGAACCTGTAGAGTTGCCTGCTGGTGCATTCAGGATGCTGAAAACCACAGGCCAATGATGGGGCAAGTTGTTCGCATGCTAGAGGGTGTCATGGATGTCGAGGTCCCTCCGGTTCCCAGGTCACTGCAAAATTATGTTGGCATGGAGGATTCCATCTCTGAAGATTTGAACATTTCGTATTAGTCCAATGTGAACATTTTCTTCTTTGTATTTCTGAACTCCGTGGGACACATTTGGCGTATAGAAATTGTGTTCACTCTACGCTTGTTTAAGGTTCTCTGAATGCATTTACGTAAACTCTGTCATCAGTTGGTAAAACAGAGGTGGGACGTGTATTACTCTTGTTGAGCTCGAAATTGGCAGCAAAACGATCAGGCTGAGACTAACCGGTTAGATCGGTTCCTCCAGGCGGTCTGACCGTCCTGTGTCTTGTAGCCAGTCTGGTAAGACTAACCAGTCTGACCGGTTTAGCTAGGTGGTCTAACCGGTTCAATCCTAGTCCGAGACTCCGAGTAGATCTGAGAAATCCTTATAGATTAAGATTTGTAAAAGGATTTCCGTGTGGAAGAAAACCTCCCGATTAACGCTAACACCCAATCAATCAAAATATTTACTTTATTTTTATCTCCAAACCCTAATTTTTTCCACCCTTTTGCTTTCCTCTTTTGTCTCCATAGCGGCTAAGGAGGTTCTGAGTGGCCTGCTGATTTCAGAGCAACCCTAGGCGCATCTATCCCTGACAGGGTCCCTTCCGGGACGGTGATTTTAGATTTTTATGTTGCCCCTGTGCAAACCAATCTGACCGGCTTCCCTGACCGGTCTGACCAACCAGAGACAGGAGCCTTGCGAGGTGAAGTTCCACCGTGCGATCTAACACAATTCGGTGTGTTGATCAGAAAAAGCACCAACAACTCTCAACTCCTCGATGCCTTATATTCTCGTTGTGCAATTTACTGTTGACAGTGGCATGTTCTTAGTTTCTTGGACTGTTGAGTGGTATAGCATGTTCTGCATCTTAAACACGTGGTAAGACACTCTGGGTAAGGGCCTGTTTGGGACTACTCCGCTCCAAAAAAAATAGCTCCACTCCACCAACTCCACCTTTTGTCAGATCCACTCCACCAACTCCAGAAAAATAGGGAGCTAGGTACCTGTTTGGCTACCGGATCCAAATTCAGCTCCAAAAATTATAGGAACAAGTGGGAATAGTCGTTTTTGCCCAAAGGTTTTGCTCTATGCTACAGTTCTGCGCTACAGTACCATGCTACAGTACCGCGCTACAGTACCCATGAGGTTACTGTGCCGTTCATGCACTGCTCATGTTTCTTTTTTCACATGGAAAATTTTCGTACTAGATAACAGATCCATTACTTGTTCCAATAAAAATTAAAATTTGTTTCATGTGACATCAAATGAAATTACAAAATTAACCACACCAATATTAACTAGTTCCAAGCAAGAGAAAGAGCGGTGGCCAACTCATCACGAAATACATCCATAGTTGGAGCATTGGCATTCGAAGTAGACCCGTCCGATGCCAAGGGAGAAACTGCATATTTGTTATACCTTTCCGGGATAGTAGGTATGTAATTAGGATCACGATCAAACCGATCAAAGTCAATGTCTTCACCTCCATGTTCACGGATATAATTGTGAAGGACCATAGTAGCCACAACAATCATCTTTTGCTTGTACATAGGGTACGGTGGCATCTTGTCGAGAATTTGCCACTTCATTTTTAATAATCCAAACGATCTCTCAATAACATTGCGAATAGATGAGTGAACACGATTGAACCTTTCCGCGGGAGTCTTTGGTTCCATACCCCTATGCCATTCGGGTAAATGATACCTTTCACCCTTGTACGGAGCTAGATACCTAGGGCGATTAGGATAACCCGCATCAACAACATAGTATTTGCCTGCAAAATGAGAAGATAATATAAGTTATTATTTGTTCAGCACTAGGACAAGTAAAACATAAATCATATAAAGGCGATGTTACCTTGTGGAGGATGTGGGAAGAATTCTTCGTCCACTCTAATTGCATTGTACAGCACACTTGTGTCATGCATAGCTCCGGGTTGACCCGTGGATACATAAGTGAAACGCATGTCGAAATCACAAACAACTAGAACATTTTGTGTTGTCGTTCCGGTTTTCCCAATATATCTTACCATCTCCTCAGGTGACAGAGCGACACGAATATGAGTACCATCAAGAGCACCTATGCAATCTTTAAAGTGTGGATATGCACGTCTGTCATCTCTTATCCTTTTATGGACAGTAGGGAAGTTTTGATTCTTTGGTCTAATGAAATCCTTTGCCACAGCAATCAAACATAATAAGACCTCATCAAATTTCCTACTTATAGTTTCACCAGAGTGGTTGAATCTATTTTGAGCTCTCCTATTTGACTCATTTCCACCCAAAGTGTATAATAAGATGGCCAACATCTCAAGCGTGTTCATATGCATCGAAGGTTTTAGCCCATACCTTCCCACCAATAAATCATGAAGATCCATAAGTATTTTCTCATTCATACGAAGTTGTCTATGGCATTCTCCTGCATTCCTTATTGTCTCCATCAACCATCCCATGCTACTAAGGTTTGATATTCTTGGTGGCTTTTTATCTAGATAAAGATCGACATAAATTTGAGCTACTTGAGCACCACCAAGAACTAAACTCCAAAACTGCGCACTCTCCTCACTACTATCACTCTCACTCTCGGACACCTGCAATTTGACATGAAACAAAATAACATGAATACACCATTGTTCAAGTGACATTAATACAAAAGGTTCAATGATGACAAAGTTCAAGTGACATTAATAAATAAACATAAAAATGGTGTCCACATAATTGAAAAAAACAAATGGTGATCTTCAGTTCCCGTATTTGGCGTTGAACTTCCTCGTAAGCCAACCGAATCTAATGTCCTTAGTTGGAAGTGTCATGAACATGTCCCTTTGATCTTTCTTCACAAACAACTCAGTAGCAATAAAATGCTCATCGGTACCATACCCCGCTCCACAATCCAAAACAAGATCCATTACTTGTTCAACAGTAACTTCGCCAACCTTTCTTGATGTGAAAGCCTTGGCTTGTTCAGCTATCTCATTCAATTTTTCTTGAATCACAAGTGCGGTTCCTGTTTTTGCTTTCTTTCCTTTGTCTATGACAACCCTCGATCTTCTTTTTGCATTGCCAATGGATGGAGATACCTCCTCAATGTCATTCACAGCAACACCTCCATTATCTTCTTCTGTTGGGTACACATGAATATCATCCCCACCACCATCAAGGTTCTCACCAACATCAAGGTCTACTTCAATAGGAGTCTCATCATTTTGGGGTATGATAGGGTTGGAAGTCATAGGGTTCCAATGATCTGTTTCATCATTAATGATGTCACCAAACATAACGGTCAAATCATCCATATTTTGCAGAGGTTTTGTCCTGAACCCGCCGCATCCTGGGATATCCTGTAGTGAAAAATAAGATAAGAAAATAGTGTTAGTTATGAGTGAGTAACGAGTATGAATGATTCATTAAAAAATTTAAAAAATTACATCCTCACCTTCCTTGCCTTCCTCCACCACTCATCGTCCATGTCAATCACACCCTTTGTTCTATCCCAACCTGTTCCTGTTTGCCTCTTCATTAATCTATTCCATGCTGATAATTTTGTCTTCAACTTATCCCACTTGTTTTTCAATTGCATCTTGCTAAGATAAATTCCTGTCATCTGATAAAACCTATTTGACACTTCTGTATAGCCTACAAAGTTCAAATGTGTATTTGGTCTATTGCCTTTCTTAACTTGTTCTGCAAATAAGTTACAAACAATCGATGTGTATGCATCGGTCCAGTCCATCATATCTCCCTGACCATGTTCAACGTCAGAACATTCCCATAACAATGTCTTGTGGTTAATTCCAAACTCAAGGTCAGAACGTCTTTTCTAATAAAGACTATTTAGCTCACAGGTTGTGTACTAATTAAGCATATATGTATCTTGCAGCATCCACATTCTATACTTTACTAACATGACAAACGACACCAAATGAACCACCTGCAGCTGAACTACCACTTGAGCAGGATGCTTGCATCAGTTTCCTACTACTACTAACATAATATTTTTGTTACTGTTGTTCCATCCATTCAATACCAAGCAAATGTATCAACGTATATGAAACGTACACCAAGGACAATTCACATACCTCCTCTTCGTCATTCTTCTTCGCTGCCCTAGAGGGCTTCTTGCTCTGTCCTTGGCCCCGACCTCTTCCTGGCCGCTTCTTCCCACGGCCATGGCCGACACTTGCATCTTCGGCACCAAGAACAACCTCTTCCAAGTCAGCCTCATCGTCGGCCAGGCGCTGCTTGCTGCGATATGGGCACGGGCGCCACCGACCAAGCCACGGCCGCCCACCGCCAAACTACGGCCGGCCGCGCCCAAGCCACGACCGAACCCGGCCTGGCCGACAGGCACGAACTCATCGAAGTCAGCCTCATCATCGGCCATCATCGTCCTATTGCCGGCATGGGCACGGGCGCCACCGACCAAGCCAAGCCACGGCCGGCGGCGCCCAGGCCACGGCCGATTTTTTCCAGGCCGGCGGCGCCCAGGCCACGGCCGGTTTTTTCCAGGCCGGCGGCGCCCAGGCCACGGCCGCGCGCCCCCAGCACAGGGCCAGCCGCGCCCAACCCACGGCCGCCCGCCCCCAGCACAGGGCCGCCGCCGGCGCCGGCTAAACCTCCGGCCAAGTCAGTGTCTTCTTCACGAGCGAGGCAATCCGGGGAGTCGACATCGGACAAGCCACGGCCGCCCCCTGTGAGGCCACGCCCGGCCCCAACCAGGCCGCCGGCCAGGGCGCCGGTCGCCTCCAACTCCTCGACGGCCACGGGTTCCGCACCGTCGGCCATGGGCGGCGACAGGTGGAACGGGCGCTGGAGGCCAGATGCCGGCGACGGAGGAGGAGTACTAGGCGGTGGCGCCGAGTCAGGCGTGAGGGCGGCGGCGGAATCGCCGACGATGGGCGGGCGGAAGCTGTACGGGCGGCGGCGGGCGGGCGGAAGGAAGCTGTATGGGCGCCGTCCGCCGAGTCGCGGAACAGAGGAGTCGGCCGATCTCGCGGAAAAAAAGCGTCGGTCATTTTTTTCTTTCGGAACGGTACCGTGTAAAGGGTGGCATTGGTGGGTAATTTCTACCCAACTCCAAGAGGAGTTATAAAAGTTGTTTTTTGAGAGCACCCTTTGAGGAGCTCCAGGAAAATCTTGGAGTTGCCCCCCAGATCCACATTTTTTTTGAAGTTGGTATAGTTGGAGCTGGAGGTGTTTGGCAAGATGAAGCTGGAGCGAAGCTATTTTTTTTTTGGAGCGGAGCAGTCCCAAACAGGCCCTAACTCAGTGCCTGACCGTACAGAATCCGAGAACTTATTTTAAGATCTTCGGACTAGTAGCTGTCTTGCTGGGCAGTGCAGTAGATGTAGTGGAATGGGGGAGCATCACAAAAATTTGGAATTTTGTGCTGGGAATGTTTCAAACACGGCCCACTAGGCCCAGGCCTCTTAGGGTTCTAGGCCGCATACGAAGCACACGGCCCAACCCATGTCTCATCCGGGGACCCGTCGAATGCGATAGCGCCCAGGCAATGTAACCAACCACCCAATGCCAATGCCTGAATGCCATGTCCGGCCGGCTGAACGAAAGCAAGGTGCTCGATGAAACGGCTCAACACGGGTTGATCGCGTCCAGACAGATCCCCTGTAATGGCGTCCAGGCAATGGCATCGATCGGTCATTCATGGCAATGCTTTCACTTGTTGGCAACACTGACTCGATCGGTGCATCCTCGCGTGAACCTCTCCAGGCTGCCAGCCTGCCAGTGCTCCCACCCAGAGAGGGAGATGTGGATGCTGCACCGTGACAAGACGGACAGGGCAGCCTGATAGGGACGTCCACTGATGATTGCTCTCTCCGTCAGGGAGGTCGTTGCCAAAACGGGCAGGGCAAAAAAATCTTCCGAAACGGATGGCTGAAACAGGAGTGCCTAACACATCCATTGTCCATTTCCATCTCTGCATTGCGCGTCGCGCGCCCACCCCGGCGCCCCGCCCGTCGCGGCCAGCCGGAAGAGCAGAGCGAGAGCGACATGGGCACGCTCTCGCCGCCGCCGCCGCGTGCCGTCTCGCTCCTCGTCCTCGTCGCCGTCCTGTTCACGTCGACGGGGGCCGTGACGGCGGCCACCGCTACCGCTCCCCACGTCCGGCGCCGCTACGACGCCATCTTCAGCCTGGGCGACTCGTACGCGGACACGGGCAACGGCCCCGTCGTCTTCGGCTGGCATGCCATCGCCAACCCCGTCATGCGGCCGCCCTACGGCTCCACCTTCTTCGGCCGCCCCACTGGACGCAACTGCGACGGCCGCCTTGCCATCGACTTCCTCGGTGCGCGCCGTGCCCTGCTACCTCGATCTCGCCCAATGTGTTGCTGTACTTGTACATCAAACAGCTGATCGTTCTGCTTGCCCGCAGCCGAGAGCCTGGGCCTGCCGCTCGTCCCGCCTTTCCTGGCGCGCAATGGATCCGCCACCAGCTTCCGCCGCGGCGCCAACTTCGCCGTCGGCGGCGCCCCCGCCATCGACACCACCTTCTTCCACCGCTGGGATCCACCCGGCGGCAGCGTGTTCCCGCTCAACACCAGCCTAGGCGTGCAGCTGCAGTGGTTCGAGTCGCTCAAGCCCTCGCTCTGCGCCACACCCAAAGGTACGACGTTCTTCACTGATCATATCGACTCGATCTCTTTAATGCGTAGGAAGGAACTGCCGGCAGAATTTCTGACGAATTCGTCGAATTAATGCGTGCACAGGTTGCAAGGAGTTGTTCGGCAGATCGCTCTTCTTCGTCGGCCCGTTCGGGGCCAACGACTACCTCCTCTCCTTGGCCGCGAAGAGCGTCGACGAGGTCAGATCGTTCGTCCCGGACGTCGTGGGGACCATCTCCATGGCCGTCGAGGTACGCACATCGCTAACTGCAAGAACGCCAACGAGAAGTATGATCAGCATTGATAAGAGTCGGATCAAACCAAACAACGCTAACTAATTAACGGCGGTGACCTGCTCTGCTGACTGCTGGGCGCGTAACAGAGGCTGATAATCCATCACGGGGCGACGACGCTGGTGGTTCCCGGCGTGATCCCGGTGGGATGCGCGCCGCCGGTGCTCGTCACGTTCGCCGACCCAGACCCGGCGGCCTACGACGCCCGGACAGGCTGCCTCAAAGCGATCAACGGCATCGCCGCCCGCCACAACGCGCTGCTCCAGGAGGCCCTGCGCGAGCTCCGGGACAAGCACCGGCCGGCCGGCGTCACCATCATCTACGCCGACTTCTTCGGGCCCGTCATCGACATGGTCACGTCTCCTGCTAAATTCGGTCAGTACTGCTCGTTTCTTGCTGAATGCACTGGAACTTGTATTGACGACTTGACGTGACTCTTGCCCTTGTGCGGTTGGAGAAATCGAAATGGTGATGGGAATCATGCAAGTTATTTGGTGGTTGCAGGGTTTGAAGGAGATGTTCTTACGCTCTGCTGTGGAGGGCCGGGGAGGTTCAACTACAACAAGCAGGTTTTCTGCGGCGATCGAGGCGCGGTCAAGTGCAGGGACCCGTCTGCTCGCTTGTTCTGGGACGGCGTCCACCTGACGGAGGCGGCCTACCGGTACATCGCCGCCGGCTGGCTGAACAGGATAAAGTCGCCGGGAAGTGATGGCGGGGGTACCAACAGGACGACGGCCGCAACTGCAACCGTGGAGTCCTCGTGCTAACGAGCGGTGAAAGCAGCAACCGAAAGCATAAAGTTAGGGCATGAATGTGAGGAGTAGCATATGACACTAGCTTTCAACCTCCGTGATAGAGACCCATGAAAGATGACTACGTGTAAGGCGGTTAGTTCATGGACGCAGTGATGCTCCTTGGCTTCTTGCTGTGAGTAAACCAGATTTAGATTTGTGACAATCGCATGGAAAGTTGAGGGCTTGAGGCAAATGTTTGTGATGGAGAAGCCTTTCTTTTTCAAAAATAAAGAATCATTTCCATAAAAAAAATAAAAATCATCTTCGAGTTCTTGTGCTTGCCACGGGGGTATGCATTTCAAACCAATAGAGTTTCATTTGGAATAGTGTCTATTTCACGAGAATTTTGTATGAATCCCTTTAGTTCATTTTTGAATCAGAAAAGAAACCATTGGGGAAAAAGGATTTAGTACGTTCGAAAAGAAGAAGAAGAAGAAAAGAATCAGAAAAGAAACCTTTTGTTTGAAGCAAGGCCTTCGGCCCAAATATACTCCGAGCTCGTACATATGAAACAGACGGCCCAACCCATCTCTCATCCAAATTTCCTCCCAATCGGCCAATCCCCTCACCGTCTCCGCACCCCGCAGGAAGCATAGCCACCTCCCGCCCGCTGGTGCTACCAATTCCGTCGCCTCAACGCCTGACGGGATGGGGAATCGGTACAGGCTGATTGGGTGGACGAAGCCAAGATGTTCGACGAAATGACTCCATGCCAGAGCGCGCTCGGTGGCGAGCCAGACTGCTTTCCGGAAGCGCCTCAAAAGAGTGAACCAGGTTATTTAACTGCTTTGTGACCCTGAACAGAGCATGCATGTGCATTCACTAGGCTGTCGAGCTTAGGCAACCAGATCGTATTGCTTCACATTATTCATCTGAACATATCATCTTCTGTAACAACAGTACCTCTATCGGCGATCAACCTCGTACTTCACTTGTATATGTACTTTTGGCTACAGTAGTAACATTACAGTCTTTCTTGCAGCACCTTAATTACTAACTGCTAGCAGTCTAGCCCTTGCAGGCTGGTTTATGCTGCTGAACCACTCATCGGCGACGTACCGGTTAGCCGCCTCCGTCAAGTGAGCACCATCCCAGAACAAACGAGCAGATGGATCCTCACATTTGGTCGCGCCTGGTTCGCCGCACAAGATCGCCTGTCTGAAGTGGTACCTCCCAGGCCCTCCACAGCAAACTGTGAGAACGTCTCTTTCAAACCCTGCAATCACCAAGCTCCATCACTTTTCTGTCACAACAATCAGACCATGAATTGCAATGCAGGTTCCGCACGCGGGTACTGACCAAACTTTCCAGGCGACTCCACCATCTCCATGACGGGGCTGAAGAAGTCGGCGTAGATGATCTCCACCTCCGGGTACTTGGCCTGGATCTTCTCTATCGACTCCAGCAACAACGAGTTGTGATGGATGGTTAGCTCGTTGACCTCATCCAGACACCCTGTCTGGGGGTTGTAGCGTGCCTGGTCGGAGTTGGCGTCAAATACGGCGAGCACCGGCGGCGTGCATCTATTACTAATCCAAATTGGTCGCCCCATGCTTGATCAGCCTCTGTCACCGACTCGTCATTAGAAATTCAGTAACTTTATTTAGTTTCATCTATTACTAATCCAAAGTAATGTTGGCTGCTCCGATCCCTTGCAGGTTGCTAGGTCCATGATTACCTACCTCAATGGCCATGGATATGGTCCTGACGACATCTTGGACGAACGACCTGACCTGTGGAACGCTCTTCCCCTTGTACAACAACAAGATGGTGTAGTCATTGAACCCGAATTTGCCGACGAAGAAGAGCGACCTACCAAAGAATTCTCTGCACTCTAACGGTATGCCGCGCGCCCGGATGATGCATCATTAGCAACAAGAATTCAGCAGCTAGCTAGGCATATATGAGTTGACTGACCTTGTCCCGTGGCACAGAGTGATGGCTTCAGCGACTCGAACCACTGCAGCTGCACGTTCAAGCTGGTGTTGAAAGCGGAGTGGGCGGCGGTGCCGGAGGCGTGGAGCTCGCCGTCGCGGAAGAAGCTCGAGTCGAGGGCGGTGGCGCCCGCGACGGCGAAGTTGGCGCCGGCTCGGAAGCTCCCGTTGCGCGCCAGGAATGGCGGGACCAACGGCAGGCCCAGGCTCTCAGCTGCGAGGAATTGAGCACAGAGCCAGAGTGATCGGTCAGCTAGTGGATCGGATCGACGGCAGCACGTTGTATTGGGCAAGAGATGGGAGCAGCAGAGCACGCCGGCCGCGCACCGATGAAGTCGATGGCGAGGCGGCCGTCGCAGTATCGGCCGGTGGGGCGGCCGAAGAAATTGGAGCCGTAGGGCGGCCGCATCACGGGGTTGTCGATGGCGTGCCGGTCCAAGACGACGGGGCCGTTGCCGGTGTCCGCGTACGAGTCGCCCAGGCTGAAGATGGAGTCGTAGCGGCGCCGGACCCGGACGTGGGGAGCGGTCGCGGTGGCCGTCGTCACGGCCCCCGGCCCCCGTCGACGTGAATACGAGGAGGAGGAGCGAGATGGCACGCGGCGGCGAGAGCTTGCCCATGTCTCTCTCGCCCTACTCTTCCGTCGGGCCGTGACGGGCGGCAAATGCAGAGATGGAATGGGACACCAAACCAACCACGCGCTTGGAATACTGGACGTTTCAGCAGCCATCCATTTTCGCAGATTTTGGGGCCGGACGCTGAAAACCCCATCGGATCCACTAGCGAACAGCACCTGCCACATTTTATATTCGCCTCGCTAGCCACGTGCAAAGCTCGAAACCAAATTTTAGTTCTTGGTCGCCGGTGCCGGTGCTCATGTGTGCACTGCCGCCGCATCACCGCTCCTTGGGCATCCAACGGCAGCATCGGTGAAAGCTACTCGGTTGGGCGGTTTGGCCCATTTGTAGACCGCTCGCCCCATCGCCATTGCTGCCGGCCGCCGATCGCCGGCTGCCGGTGGCCACTGCTGCCAAGCGTGCTCCACTGCAAGACAAGAGGAAGCTCCTAAATTGCCATACTGAATTTCGTGATTATCAAACTGGCAACATCAGTGATCTGTTATCAAATTGAGAACAATCTTTTCAAATCCACATCAGTGCCGTCGACCACCACGCCGGGGCCAGCTTGGCTGCTACAAAGGGATGGGATGAGGGGAGCGGCGGTGGAGGGGCCTTCCTCGGGGATCTGCTCCACCCGCGCCGGCAGCCATGTCGATGGGGCTCAAGCGAGTAGCCTTGGCATCGTGTTTTTTTGGACCGAAACGACATATTCTGCTCCTTTCACCGATGCGACACAGTTGGATGCCCAAGGAACGGTGATGTCGTAAATCTCTGCTGCTCGTCAGTGTGGGGTCTGGGGTGTGGGCGTGTGGCTCGTGTGTCGGCAACCATCTAGTGAAACAGTGAATTTTTTTTTTTTGAACGAGTGAAACAATGATTGTCTAATGATTGGGAGCTTGTCTATTCAAACGAGTGGCGAAAGGCGTGGACACGGCATCGCAGGCGTTCAACAGCTACATCGCGATCTCGCCGATGACGTATAAGATCAAACACGAGGCAAGTCTGAGGGGCTGTTTGGATATGAGGTGCTAAACTTTAACAGTGTCACATCGGATGTTCGGATGCTAATTAGGAGGACTAAATATGAGCTAATTATAAAACTAATTGCAGAACCTTGTGCTAATTCGCGAGACGAATCTTATTAAGCCTAATTTAATCCATCATAAATAAACATTTCTCTGTATCATATGCAAAATCCTTCCCATCAAGTTCAGAACTGAATGATTGCAACAGTTTATCAATGACCTTTCGGGCAATACCCTTACCATCAACCACCTTATCATCCTCAGATATGATGGTAACCTACTATGTAACCAAAGCGATTTCAGAATAAAACATATGATGCAAGTAACACAGGCTGAAGAATTGTACCTACGATGTAACCAAAAGTAAAACAGATAAGCAAGAACAGAGTTTCAGGATTGTCCATTACACTGTATTGGTAGAAAACAGCATCTACTCCATTAAGCTT